>NC_092215.1:38721636-38725219 GCF_043381705.1 Parasteatoda tepidariorum
CAATATATATATATATATATATATATATATATATATTGGACAAGACATCAAAACTCTACTGGGCATAGAACGTATCTACACGAGCGATATTCATCATAGAATGTAGATGATCAGAACCCAAGCAATGCGAAGTCAAGCGACAATTTCCTCTTGTCACATTTAAAGAAATAACACATGAATTTGATAAGATGCTTCAGAAAACACATTATTCGAAAAATATCACTTTTTGTGTCCAAAAACAAAATTTGAATAAAATCGGTCGAAAAGTTCCTGAGAAATCAAAATTTTAAATATGCGACGAATATCAAACATACGACTTTTGTCTCACAATCAATCCTGTTGATATGACATAAATGATTTTCTAATCACCGGCATATTTCATGAGGGAAGACATTTAATAGTCAAAAATGCTTTTTCGATTGAAAAATCAGAAGGACTAAAAGATTTAAAATGAGTCCATTTCTTACGAATTGATAACCAATAAAACTTCGAAAGTAATTACAGAGCAAATCTATAAATATTTTCCGAAAAATTTTGCATCAAAGAGGGAATGATTAATCTGAATAATAGCGCATTGACATCAGTAGAGAATTCATATAAACTTAATAATTGCTTTCTTTGTGATATCGAAAAAAGATCCTTCATGGAAAAGAGTGATATGTAATCAATAGTCATTACCAAATATCCCGGCACTCTGTTAAATGACTGAATTGCCGAAGAATAAGTCAAAGATTGAGTTAAAGAAAATACGTATTGGAATTATTCGCATTATCGGGTAGTAATACATAAATTTTTAACCCATTGAAAGTAATATTCTTATGTATTGTGCTCACAAAAACAAAGGCAGAAAAACATATTAATTTCATTCTTGATATTTCTGGTTTTATGTTGATACAATAAAAGATACTCGTGTTTGTTTGAATATATTAAAATTAGCATGCAAATTTTGATTTAAAAAACTATATTCATGCCAATTTTAATATTTTGTAAAATTATTTTTCCTAGTGGTTGTAGTATACAAATTAAATTACAAATATAGGCAGAAATATACGCTGTATTATGTAAATGATTAAGAATATTTAATTGAAGTTATCGTTAATCGATATATATGTTTAACCCTTTGAGATATATATGTTTCGATATATATGTTTAACCCTTTTAGTGCATTTGACGAGTGAGACTTGTCATGTTTTTATTACCGATAAGTAAAAAGTGGTGACTAAAATATTTTGCCGTCAGTCTATTTCTGAAAGAAATAATGCATTGATAACTGCATCTTATAAATGACAAAGCATTTAGAGAAGGTGTCTGGTTATATTTATTAACTATTTAACAAAAAAAAAAAATACTTTTTCATCAAAATCACCAGGTTTTTAATTTGGTTGTTTCCTCTTAATTCGGAATTTAAGTAAACTGGGTCCAAAGGGCAAATTTATTTTAATGCAGTCAGTGGTTAAAATCATTTCAAACTAAATTTTAAAATTCAAGCAATAATTACAGGGATGCAAGGAGTGACTAATATTTTTAAAAATGGCAGGAACTCGTATCATTTTTGTTTATTTAAAATCTCTTTTATTTTTAATCGCATCAACCACTATGATTTACATTGCAAATTATTCATTTTTAAAGGAAAAACATTCTATGTACTTATACCAGTATAAGCTTATTCCGTCATGACTAATGAGCATAGAACAATCCAGTATAAGATTAATCGAATGGTGGCGAAACCATACCTGCCAACTTTTAATCCCTTCCATTATCATACCTGCCAACTTTTAATCCCTTCCATTATGATTTTTCCTAGTGGTATTGAAATGGAATTAAAATTTCAATTTTAAGCAAAATAAAAATACGTTGTATTTAAAAAAGCTTAAGTTGACGACCATGGTAGTAACACATATTAATATAGATGCTTAATTTTTTTAAGAATAGTGGTGATCAAAATCATTGAAAAATCTAGTTTATAAAAGTAAAGAAAATATATATTTACTACCACTTTAAATATAAAAATAAAATTTTACGCCAAATGCATAAAAGTTGGCAGGTATGCATTATCATTTTCCTAGTGGTATTAAAATGAAATTAAAACTTCAATTGTAAGCAAACAAATACGTTGCATTTGAAAAAACTTAAGTTGACAACCATGATAGTAACGCATATTGATATATGTGCTTAATTTTTGTAAGAATAGTGGTGATCAAAATCATTCAAAAATTAAGTTTATAAAAGAAAAAATAGTATATATTTACTACCACTTTAAATATGAAAATAAAATCTTCCAGAAAATCCGGAAGAGTTGGCAGGTATGCGCCATGCGCCAAATACCGAGGTACCCTACATATCCTGCATCCAGTTTCTATGTACTTACTTTACTTTAGTTACAAAAATTTGTCTCCTGGGCCGTGCAGAAGGCCCATATCCCAAACATCATGAAATATTACAGAAAATTAAGATTAAAAAAAAAAAACAGTTTGAGTTCAGCAGTCTTTGTGGTGGCTTATATACTATGTACAGAGATGCCAACTTGCTCCGGACAGTAAATATATATTTTAAAGTGACAGTTTATCAATTGCGATTCTTGGTTTAATAAATTCAATTTAGTAGATTTTTAAAGTCAATGGAGTTTTTAATCCTTTATACAACAATCGCTTCAGTTACTTGGGAATAATTATTTAATATAAAGATCATGTTTATAATAAATCTATTAAATAATAAAGCACTTGATATATTCAGGGTTATTCATAATTCCCTCCGGACTATCGCATTGATGTATGCCGTGTGACCAAGGGTTCACACATAGAATACCTGTAATGTTTATAAGTAAAGCTTGAATATTTTCGGAATAATTTCATATGTTTCTTTTTTTCATATTCGTCTTCTTTTTTTTACTATAACGCTCCGACACCTCGGAGGGAATTATGAATAACCCCGTATAATAAAGCACTTGAAATATTAGCATTAGAGTTCATTAATGCCTAATTTGTAGTAATATAATATATTAAATTTATTAACTATGTGGCGCGGTGTGATTAAAACCTGTGCCTGTCATTTTCCTCGAATCATTTTCGCACTTAATCAGCATGAAAGCAATGGACAGAGATTGAGTAGGATTTGACCGTTTTAGTAATTAGCAGGTATTCAATTAATATGGGGAATGCAACCCATCATTTTCTAAATTTAGTACAATGATTCATGTCTTATTTTCGTTACATCTCCATTGTAGTTGCTAATAAATAAATATCAATTATTTAATTTCGAAATAGAAGAAGTTGAGAAAGTAAGAGAGGAAAGGGGAAAAAACATGCATTTTTATCACATTTTAACAATCTTTATTCTTTCGAGGAAATCCTTCCGTTTACTAAAATGCATCCTGAGAAAAATTAAAAAAGTAAACATGCTGAATAATTCTTGATCTAATGAGCAGATTTTCTCGTACAATAGAATCACGCAGTATTGATAGGGAATTTGTGGAAATAGCGCTACTATCGGCCAAGAGAATATTTATTTTATTTATCAATTATTTATATTAAAATTTCAGTTAGTTATTTAATATTCTTTCAAAATTTAAATCTATACATATATA
>NC_092215.1:38725960-38732865 GCF_043381705.1 Parasteatoda tepidariorum
GATCACCGAAGTCAAGCATCACTGGCTGCGGTCAGTGTGCGGGTGGGTGACCACTTGGATCAGTCTGCGTAGGGACCGAGGGTGTGCGGTATTGGTCCTCGTTAAACTGTGCTACCGTAAAGTGCTCGACTTCGCGCGCAGGTCGTCGGGCTAACGAAGCGGGGGTGCCGTCCCCTCCGCAGAGGATCAAAATTATAATGGCCTGTCCTCGGATCATCCTGCGGGATGTTTCCCAGACCGCCACCAATAGCCTATCGTGCAGCTCTAGTGCGACGTAAATTAACAACAACAAATAAATAAATACAAGAAAACACGAAGAAAGTTAGGAAAAACAATAAGTTGCAAATCCATTTCGGGCAAATCCGTGTTAAAATTATCTATTAAGATTTTGTTCTTTGATAATTTATATAATTTTTCCATGTGCTAATCTATTTCGTGAAAATTTGTGGCTAAAATTATTTGCAAAACAGGCATTTCTCTTTTCTATTTTATATTTTTTCTTAAATAAACATCTATTTTCTAAAACTATTTATGGTCAATTTTTAAAATTATCCAGTATAATATTTCCTTGCGCACATCTATTTCGGGCCCATCCTTGGTAGCTAACAAATGAATGCACAGAATAACAAATCATTTCAGCAGTGCAGTAAGAACGACACTTTAAAACCCTCTTGTTACTCTCAATTTGCGCTTTTGTTTTCATATTTCGTAACCTGCAAAAACATTTTAAAATCATTCCTGAAAAATTTCCTGTCCATGTAAGTTGATCAGATTTCGCTACTCGCTTTATAGTCCATTTTCATACTGTTTTTTCTTTTTCTTTTATTTTATTTTCTGTTTTTACATGTTATTTTTACTTTTTGTGTTCTACTTTATTTGTCGTAATTTTTATAAAAAAATATTCTGAGTGCTCCTCACACTATTGTATTAATATATTTTGCTTTGGCTTTATTGATACAATATCAGAAAGCACTCTGTTTTGCGGATATAATCGTGTGGGCTGATGAAAAGATTATATCTTTTTTTCCGGTTTCTTTCCGGTTTTTTAAATAAAATTTAATCTTTTTTTTTTTTAAGACTGTTGTTTGTTATGTTTTTACTTATTATTTCCCCCCTTTTTTTTCATATGTCTATAATTTTTCTTTGTTTTTTCTTCATTTTGAAATTTTATATATATATATATATATATCCCGGGCGCAGCTGTACAAATTTTTCAAGAAACAATCCCAAATACGCAGGTCACGAACAACTTATTTCACAAAGTAAAAACTTCTTGAAATGTCCTAAATTTCCTAAAAAACATAAAATAATACCTAATATTTAAAAAAAATAATATCCATTTATTTGCTGGAATTAAATTCTAATTATTTTAGGAAACTGCATCAATAAGTCTTTATTTTCAAATACGGTTCCAATATAATATATAATTTATATATATAATTTACTATATATATTTATCTGTACTTTTTTTAATGCCTTAATGCTCTGTTCAAGAGGGCGAAGATGAAGATCCAATGTATTCTGGATTCAGCATTTTAGATGTCCTATGGGAGAAGTATGAAACCGTCTCTCTTCTTCAAACAATCCATTGGGCTCAAATTCTTTGCCCTTTTGTAATCAAAGTTACAGATGCATACAAGACTTAAGCTGGCTGGTTTGTTTTGGCCCGATAAGCACACTTGCACTAATCTTTGTGTCAACACATCATCTCCGATTTCAAAGCAAGATTGGGACTGATGGATGCGATTTTAATCCCCTTTCGGGAAAAAATAAGGTCATATTCCATAGCAAAAACTTAAGAAGATCTAATATTTAGAAGAAATTTCAAAGTGTCCCTTTTAAGATAAATTTCCATATTTATAAGAATGTGAAGAAATGAGAAAAAAAAGTAAATATTTTAATTGCTATACTTTTAGCTTATTAATTAAATTGCAAAAAATTTGAAAAGCCAGTGATAAACAAATTATTTTATACCAATAAGGATAGCTATGAGTAAATTAGCGTTACCTAGCAGTTTTTTCTGTCCTTAGAGGAATTATAATTTTTCTTTTAAAAAAATAAATAAATTAGATCTCATCAGAACTAAAAATCTCTTTCTAATTTTTTTTTCAACCTTCTGTTTCTATGGACTCGTGAACAAGTCCTTTTTAAATAGGAATAAAAAATAAAGCATAATATTATGAAAAAATATATCCTTCTACCTTTATCTGTACAAATCTTTTATGCTGTAATAAATTTTCACATTCTAATGTAAAACAGTTCAAATCGCGAAGCAAATGTACTGCAGATAAAATCTCGAAAATTAGTTAATTTTTGTTAGGAGATGTATATAATGCTTCGTGTATAGTCTAGTAGACTTATAGTCTTTTTTGTCTATAATGAACGCATGTTTCTATCTATCTATCTGTCTGTCTATCTATCTATCTATCTGTCTGTCTATCTATCTATCTATCTATCTCTCTCTCTCTCTGTCTGTCTGTCTATCTATCTATCTACCTATATATATATATATAGGTAGATAGATAGATAGACAGACAGACAGAGAGAGAGAGAGATAGATAGATAGATAGATAGACAGACAGATAGATAGATAGAAACATGCGTTCATTATAGACAAAAAAGACTATAAGTCTACTAGACTATACACGAAGCATTATATACATCTCCTAACAAAAATTAACTAATTTTCGAGATTTTATCTGCAGTACATTTGCTTCGCGATTTGAACTGTTTTACATTAGAATGTGAAAATTTATTACAGCATAAAAGATTTGTACAGATAAAGGTAGAANAAGATATTGAGGTTGTGGGTTGATCTGGCACCTGGAGAATTGTTTAAATGATTGATACGTTATCGACAGACGTATGAGATATGAGATAAAAATAACAACTGTTTGGCAGAAACAAATGCATTTTATTGAGTATATTTGTACAAAAGGAAAAAAAAAACATAATGTGCATATGAGAAAAACAAATAAAAAAAGGTGTTTCCTTAAAAGAAATCGTTTTCAGTAAGGAATATTGCTTTCCCAGACTGCCAGCGACGTTGAACATCTTTGAGGCATCGAGTCATTGAGGTTATTAATTAGAGGCTAAGGTATTCACTCCCACACCTCCAGAAGAGCTATTTCTAGTTCTCAGAGAGTTTGTGGTGGTGGTGGGCGTCCAGCAATTCATCTGCCTAGAATGTCCCAAGCATGCTTCATTGCATTTATGTCCAGAGAACACGCTGGCCAATCCATTCGTATGATTCCATCCTACAAAAGGAAATCCTTCACCAAGTTAGCAAGATGCGGTCTGAAATTGTCGTCCATTAAGTCATCTCCAACTGCCGCAGCATAAGCATTACAATAGCTCTCAGAATTTCATCCCTATATCGGCGACCGGTCGGAGCTCCATTTTGAATGATATGGAGATAGGTGCTCCCGTCAATGGAGATGCCAGCATAGACCATCACTCCCCCACCGCCAAATTTTACCTTTTCACACTTTCATTCAAGAACGCAGTATTGTACCTGTTGTTTGCATTAACGTACATACATTATTTATACAATATATGTCACTTGCATGTATATACAAAATATTTATATCTTAAGTCTCTATGCATGTATTAATGTACCATAGGTGTATGTTCAATAAAAGTAAGTTCCATGTATGAATGTACAATTTGTGTATGTCCCATGTTTGCATGTACAATGTATCAATGTCCCATGGAGGCATGTACAATTTATTTATGAACAATGTAAATGCATATGTGTACAGCATAGGCGTATATGTCCATTGCATATATGTCAAAAGTATGCATGCACACATACACGATATATGCATGCTTAATGTATGTCCCATGCATTTATGTGCGATTCATTTATGAGCAACATATATGTATAACTGTACAGTATATGTATTTATACATGCACATCATATGCTTGTCTAATGTATGCATATACATATACACGATATGTGTATGTTCAATGTATGTATTCAAGCATGCATAAGACATTTGCGTATGATAGTACCAACATTGGACGTACTTATATTTTACATATACACGTACATTCATTAGACATGCATAGCATATGTACATATATACATTTCACACGCATATATTATACAGATTTACACACATATAGTGTACAGATATACATTCATACATTATATTCATGTGCTCACATATATTTTTCATATTTGTAAATACAATTGGACATAAATTTTTCGTACAAATTTACATGCGAATATACTTGTTATCCCAATGTATGCAATATGTACAATACACTTATGTCTAAATATATGTACAATACAATAAATAAAATTTGTGTAAGTGGAGTTTAAAGACCACTGATAAGGACTCAAACAAGTTAAATGACAAAATCAAACGATATTTAAATTTAGTTGTCAGCTTTAATTGTTCTATATCATATTAAAATTGCTTGAATAAAAAATAATTTTCAGATTTTTTCATGAAATGTGTGACACTACAAATTTAATTTTTTATAACATAATGCATAGTTCATAGAAATTTTTAGTTATAAAAAAGAAATGGTAAATTTTAAATGTGGAAATAATATTTAGGAATTTAAAATTAGATTATCGCTTGCTTCCAAAAAATAAGAGATAGAGTTTTATATGCTTTAGAAAAAATTTTAATACAAACTTTAATAATTTCAGTGTTAACTATTTAATGCATGCACATTGTATGTGCATACACACACTGCAAATACACATATTTAAATGTACGCAAGTATTTATACATTACATGTAATTACGTACATGTATAAGTTGTGTGAACTGACGTACATTGTCTGCACATTCAACTATTTTTTGTACATCCAAACATAACAAGTGCGTGTGTTTGAGCAAGATATATAGATATATGCGCAATTACATATGTACATACGTTGCCATGTGCATACGTATGCGCATACGTTACATGTACTTTGCATACATGTGTACATGCGTTATACAAACCATGTGTCTATGTATATGTAAACTACTATGGACATATAGAGTACCTATAAACAACATTCTTACTCATTGTATACAGGGTGATTCTAAAAAGATGGTCAAAATTTTGGGAAGTGATAGTACACACCCTACAAACAATTTTTATCAAAGAATGCATGGTCGAAAACAAAACGCAAAGGTGCTGGCGCAGTTGGAAAGTTGTTTCATGCAAATGTGAAAGCTCCATTCCTGTTGCGAGTTACCGCACTGCGAGTTATTATTTGCATGTAATGGGAGGAAGAAGAACTCGTATATAAATTTTCGCCTCGATTCATACATAAAATCTGCTGATTACCGCGCTACCTGAAAGCAGCTGCGAGTTATTATTTGCCTGTAATGGGAGGAAGAAGAGTTCGTATATAAATTTTCGCCTCGATTCATACATAAAAGCTGCTGATTCGAGAGTGCATTGTCAATCGCAGTAGTAACGCATCTGAAGATGTTGCCCTTCTCTAATAAGGAAAAAGCCGATATGCATCTTGTCTGTGCATTTAGTTCCAACAGAACGCAGCACCATCTCATTATGTACGAGAAGTGCGAAGCTATCTGGACGTAACCTTTCCAAACCAATGGATTTGGGCGAGATGGTCCTATAGCTTGGCCACCATGCTCACCAGATCTTTCATATATCGATTATTTTATGGGGACAGCTGAATGCTCATATGTATGAGACTCACATTGAATCTGCAGAAGAACTTGTTGCCAAGCTTTCGGCCGCTGTAGGGGAAGTTCGCGATATGACAGGTGTGTTTTAGAATGTTCACCAATCTTTTCTTTGGTGTTGTACTGCGTGCATAGCCAATGCTGGCCATTGTTTTAAACACTTATTGTAATCACATATCATTAAATTTCCTTTTATAACTTAATTTCATCGTTCTTTGTGTGTTTTTGCCTCATATAAGAATGTAATTTTTAACGCCCTATAATGGTTTCGTGTTTCGTTTTCGACCATGCATTCTCAGATAAAAATTGTTTGCTTGGGTGTGTACTATCACTTCCTAAAATTTTGCCCCACTTTTCAGAATCACCCTGTATAAAGAAGTACAATGTATGTTGATGAGTTAGCGGAGTAGCACAGTAGTGAGTGAAAGCGTTATCCCACATAAAGAAACTTGAAGATTTAAACATTTCTTTATTTCATACAGTACCATCTCGATACAGAGTACAACTGAAGATATTAAATATAAATACAGCTTAACAAAAGTTTTGGTACATCACCGGAAACAACCACACAGGGAAGTGACATAGTGAAGAGACAAGACAAGAACCCATGCTTACAACAATGCATGCCTTATATGCAGATTCCATAATTATATGCATAGATGACGTCACTTACGTTATCTGAAAAGAAAATATCTGATGCCAACACACGACCGAAACTAAATTCTGTTAATTTAATATATTCAGAGGAGTAACAAACCACTCCAACAATGTATATACTTTCGTGCACTGTATATACATCCTATTATCGTAACTTCATACAATATCTGTACCGACGTACATAAATGCAAGCATATACAGTATTTTCACATACGTTCAAACATATATTGTGTGTATGCGAACATACAAAACAATGCATTTGCATATAAACTAACATACATGCATACATGTATCACATATGCATAATTATATGTACGAGCATATACGGATTGTATTACAATATAATTATGTATATTGTACTTACAAATAACGCTCGCGCATTCGTGGCATATGTATATATAGGGATCAGAAATTGTATGCACGTGCGTGGGTACGTTCCATGCGCATAAAAATACGTTTCCCCATACTTACATAACATATTTACACATTTTACACATAGTATGCAATCGTAATTACTTGTAATCGTATATCGTATAGTTTGATTGCAATTAATCACAATAACTTGTATATTCCATTGCATAGATG
>NC_092215.1:38732991-38738664 GCF_043381705.1 Parasteatoda tepidariorum
TATATATATATACAACAACAATAAAGACAAAGAGGATGAAAGAATGAAAGAATAGAGAGATTAACGAAGAAAATTAAGAAAAAAAATAAGAATAAGTTTTATTTACTGCGCATAAGTTGCAGTACATAGAACTTAAAAATATATAAAAAATATAAAGATATTTTTTAAAAATATTTCCTTTAAAAAATATTTAAAAATTTCCAAAATTTAAAATATATATATACATTTTTATATAAATTTTTATTTTTTAACAAATGTTTATGACATCTCTAAAATCATCAATATTAATTTTTTCAAATATTTGTTTCATTAAATGTTAATAATATTTCTAAAATCATCAATATGAACATTTTAAAATTAAAATTCAACCTTATGAATTAAAGACTTTGAATTATCCAATATTAATTACCTTACTCGCATCAAGCATTCGGGCCAATCCAAGGTAACTAAAATAACAAATCCAGCACGCCTCTGTACTTTAGTAAGAAAGCAACACAAAATGATTTCATCATCCTCGATTTACACTATTATTTTCATATTTTGCAATCTGGCAAACTCGTTACGAATATATTTTAAATCATTATTGAACGTTGACGGTAATTGGATGTACTATGAATTTGCTGCTCGCTTTATACATTACATTTTGCGTTTTATCCTGTATTTTCTTGAGTTTTTATTTTCTATTTTTAGCTTAATTTGTAATATTTTGCATTATTTGCTTAATTTGATCTTCTTCCGTTTCAATTTTCTTTGTTCCTCACACTAATGTTTTGATAGATTTTGCTTCAGCTATAATATATCTATCTATCTATCTATCTATATATATATATATATATATTGAATAAGTAAATATAGAGAAGGTAAAGGTACTTCAGAATATTTTTATGCGTTTTGTCCAGAAATCTTAGTTTCATTTTGTATTTAAAACAACAAATAAAATCTTTGGTAAATCTTTTTTTAAAAAGAAAGAAGTGTGTCAAAATGCAATGATGGATAATTTAATACCATTATTGATTTTAAAAACATTCGAAATCCGGTAATACGATTTGTGCAATCATTTTAAGATGTTTTAATCAAGTTAAAAGCATTATCAATTATTTCTAGAAGAAAGTTTTAAAGGTTTGTTAGATTACATATTTGAAACTTTTGTCAACGTTATGTAGTAAGAAAAATTTTATCATTCATTTTACCCTTTCAATTTATAGTTCAGATTATTGAGCAAAAGAGTTTCAATTTTGATATTTGTTAAAATGTTATGCAAGAATAATAAAGTTAAAGAATATTTTAATTTTTAGTTCTTTCTTTGGTTAGTAAAATTAAAAATAATCATGAAAACCATACATAGTAATTATAAAATTTTATTAATGTCTTGAAAAAAGAAAAGGAAAGAAAAGAAAAGGAAATTTTAAAAAAAATTCGCTTCAAACTTATAGCTAGTCCTAATATTTAAACCCTAGAAAAACTGGAGATTGCTGTATGCTTTGTTAGAAGTTTTATTCTAAATTTATGGTAAAATAACCGACAGAAGTCTGTTCATCTAATGTACTGTAAAGGAATTTTTTTACCTTTGCAGTTATGAAACCCTTTTTTAACTACTATGATTAACTACTGATTTAATATTATTTTGACTAACTATGAATACGAAATTATACTTTTTTTAACCATTTATAAAAGCATTGTTTCAAAGACGGGAGAAAGAATTTTAACTGGACATTAAAGACAGTTTAGCAGCTTTTCGGTTCTGCTTCCTAGTATGAATGAGAGTATCGTATTTTAATAATCCAGGGTCACAAATTAAGGAGTGAAGGATTCCGGAAACTCTTAATGCGTTGAAGAGAATATTGGTTAAAGCTGGGATTCGAATTCCTCCGTTCTGTCGGTCATAAAATTGACAATTTAGACTTCTGGGCTAAAATATTTTTTTTTAATGGCGGGCACTTGGAACTATTGTCCATTGGCCACAGAAAGTGCCAGAACTGCTAACTCTCTTTTCGTTACCCAGTGGCCACTTTTGGCGAAGCCTCGGGGGTGGAGCAGTGTCACCCACGTCGCACTACCACAACCCGTTTATAAGGCGGGTCACATTCACACACAAAGAAGAAAGGGCATAGCACACAGATAGAGAGAAAGAAGCATCCATGCCTTGCCCGGGATTCGAACCCAGAACCTTTCTGATGCAAGGACAGTTCCCTGCCCCCTACACAGGCCGGTCGGCTCGACTAAAACATGTATGTACACATCTGCAAGGAACAATGTGATTTCTTCAGGTGGGTGTAGTTGGTGTGATGAATTTCTGGTTGCTTAAAGCATTAATTAATAGTAGTAAGTAGACAGTTTTTCTCACAGTTAAGAGTTTAAATATCATCCTACGGTTATTTGACTGTTTTGTTTAATTATGGTATAATTACACTCAAATCAATTAATGTTCAACGATTTTTTTCGAGAAATTTTTGACAGTGTACATAGAAAGACAGAAGGAGCTAATTTTGTCATTCTCAAATTTTTCGTGTGTAGATCAATTGGACACTTGAAATCTTAAAATAAAACAATAATTATTTTAATAAAAAAATACATTATAGACTTAATCATCGAAATTCTATGGTATTCTATTCAATTTAGTAACAAAAATATTTGATTAAGCGAAAAACTGACTTTTCAATTATACAAGTACATTAATTTCTTAGATAATAGAGTTTCCTTTTCGCTTTAAATAATAATTCCAGATATGGTGAAATAATCTTTTTGAAATAATCTTGTTTCTTTTAGATAAAATTGGAACAACCATATATTTATCCAAAGGATATCTTATACCCAAAACAACATGGGGTAACGGGATAACTAAAAAAATACTTAAGGGATAATTTTGGCCTCTTTTCGTCATTCAAGGTATACTGCTCCATATATATGTTCCTGAAAGGCTGGAGCATGAATGGGTAAGCAAGCTCTTAAATTGGATGAAATTACGAAAAGTCAGAGGATATTAACACGTTAAATAAGTTATTTTAAAGTTAAAAAAAATGGGAGGTGCAAAATTGGCTCAATCCATCATTCTAGTGTTAAAAGAAATTCAGATATTAAAAATAAAAATAAATTAAGCATACATAAAAACGAATTGTGATTTTTCTCAAACTAGTTAAAATTGTATGCTTTCAAAAAATTATTTAATTCGCAATGAAGGAGATATTTTTGGAGTGTTTGAGAAGGTAAATTTAAAACGAGGTTTTAAAAAAAAAATAAGCGAAACGGTACTTATTAAGCACGTATAAAGATAATTATAAGGAGCATTGACGAAAAACGTATTAAGCATATTCAAGAATTAACCTTGAATCCTCCAAAAAGAAATAAAATTGTATATCTAGTATTATTGTAATTTTCACAATTGCATTAATTTAAATTTTGTAAACGTAATAGTCTTGAAAATTAATATAATTAATATCATAAATGAAACAGGGACTATTTTTGAAGCATTTGTGAAAATAAATTTGAAGTGAGCTTCACAAAAATGATTTAAAAATCAGTTTTCATACAATATTGCATATTAAGCATAGATAAAAATTAATTTAATAAGTGTTTACGAAAATATGCTATTTATATACTAATTTATATTTTACTCTTCAAAAATAATTGTCTGTCAACACATGAAGTAAATATAATCAATAATACAGGAACAATTTTCAGAGAGTTTGAAAAGGTAAATTTAAAATTAGCTTTTTTTTAAAATGGAAATTTAAAACTAAGAAACATAAAAAGAAAATAAATTTTCATCAAACACTACACATTAGGTATACATAAAAATAAATGCAATTAGCATATCGAAAATGATACTAAGCATGCACACTACAGGCCATTAAAATTGCTACACCAGGAAGGAATGCAAATAACAGAATGGTATTAATTGGGCATATACATTATACACTGCTGGACAATTGCTAAGGACGGATCACAAATTGCAATGTAGCATAACATTAAGCGAGACATGAGACCTAGTAGGATAAAGTATAGTTGCCACACTGTTCAGACATTAGAATAAAGAACATTCATTGTTCTGGAAAGTACAAAAGCTATGAAACATCTGAAAGAAAAAAAATGTTCATTTGATGNCTTTTTTTTAAAAAGAAAATTTAAAACCAAGAAACATAAAAAGAAAATCAATTTTCATCAAATACTACACATTAGGTATACATAAAAATAAATGCAATTATATCGAAAATGATACTAAGCATGCACACTACAGGCCATTAAAATTGCTACTCCAGGAAGGAATGCAAATAACAGAATGGTATTAATTGGGCATATATATTATAGTTATAAGAGCAAGTGATTAAATTTTCAGGATATTTTGTTGTATAGATCATGAGGGATCCGTACTCAGAGCAGCCTCCCCTGGCAGCAAAAGCAGCAGTTATTTTCCTGGGCATCTAGTCGAACGGAGATTGGATAGCATGGACGGGTGCAGCATTTCATGCAGCTTCAATATTATGCCACAATCCATAGACCAATAATTATCCACATCCATTAACTGACGGGTGGTGGCGTGCCAGTCGTTCGGCAACCATTGACCAGACGTTTTCAATTGGCAAGAGATCAGGAGAACGTGCTGGTCAGGGCATTATCCTGCTGAAATGTAGCGTTATGGAGGTTTCGAATATAAGACAGAGCAATTGGCACTAACACATCTGAAATGTAACGGCTGCTGTTTAAAAAGCCGGCAATGTGAACAAGATGTGATCAAAACGTTCGTCGTTGATCACACCATTGGAGGAGCTACTGCCTGTGATGCAGCGTCAAGGGTAGCTGAAGCTATGGTCGCCGTGTTGACAGTCCATGCTGCTGCAAACGTCGTCGAACTGTTAATGCAGACACTTGTTGTCTTGCAAACGACACCATTTGTTGACTTAGGGTTCGTAACGTAGCTGTACGATCCCTTAAGGCTACGTGGATAACGTTTCTTTTTCTCGGCTGTTAGTGATAGGCATATATGGCAGTACTTTTACTTTCGTTACTTGTACCGCCGGTACAAGTAAAAAGTACGTACTTTTACTTGTACTTCATTACTTTTTAAAGTTAGTACTTTTACTTGTACTTTCGTTACTTTTTTAGGGAAAAAGTACAAGTATTTGTAACGGAAATGTCGAATGAAATCGTTACTTTTCCTCGGTGAGCCTCGTAACCTCGTAATCGTAAACCTCGGTGAGCTTTCTAAAAAAAAAAATTAAATTAAAAAAAATGATTCTTTTTTAAATTTATAAAATTAATGTGCAATATATATGCATTCACAGCTAACTTCGTGTTTAAATATCTTGACCTCCCGTGGAGCGCTTATTCAGCGTGGATAAGAACGTTCTGAAAAATTCTCGCAGCAGACTCAGTGACACCACTTTCGAAATGCAATTATTTTGCAAAATGTATGAAAATATTAATTAGCAAGTTATTTTCACTCATTTTCGAGTTTTATGCATTTATTTAATACATTGTAAATAAAAAATTTTGAATTTTGTTATTAAGTTTTTTAATTTTCTTTTTGAACTCACTAATAATACATTAATGACTTAACACATTTTTTACTAAATACATTTTTACCTAGTACATTTTTTACTAAAATTATGTTTATGCCCGACCTTATCAAACAACGCCCAGTCAAATCTCTAAGAACTTCAGAACTATTTGTGCTAT
>NC_092215.1:38739055-38747584 GCF_043381705.1 Parasteatoda tepidariorum
CTCAGTAATTTGATAAATAAAATACAGTTTAAATTTATATATTACACCTTTAATATAATTATGTGTTAATATTATTACGCAATCAATAATATTTAGAAAGTAAATTAAAACGAGTGCTTAAAAACAGATTTAAAGAAAAGGAAACAAATAAAAGAATTCAATTTTCATCAAACACTACATGGAATTTATTCTCAAACATTTTCAAAAATGTAACTCAGAAACAGTCTGAGGTGATGTGTTTTTACGGATAAAATAAAACGACTTGTTTCGTCTTTTAGGGTTTCTTTGATAGAATTTCCCCATTCAAAGTAAATATATTTCTAAAATAAAATGAGCTAAGAAACATATGGGAATGGCAAGCAATTTTGTTTCACGAATCTTGAAATTTTGAACTAGTTACCCGAAAAATATTCTATGTTTTTTTTCTGGTGAACACTTCTTATCGTAAAATCGTATTTATAAATATTGCAGAGAGGTGGGATAATTGAGAATAACTTCTTCATCGAGAAAATGCTTTGATAAAAATAATCGAAGAATTTAAAAAACTTAAAAACTACAGCTCGAAATTTTCACTGTTTACAGTGCATTAATATTTTTTTTTTTGTTGCTAAACAGAAATATTCTGAACACAAAATTCGTAAATGATACTAATAAGCGATACTACTAAAATTTGTGATACTAAATGATAAGTTTTCCCCCATTCACATTCTATTTTTCCTTAAACAACATATTGGAATGACATGCAACATGCAATTTTGTATAACAATTTTTTGAAATTTTGAACAGTTTTTTTTTCTTTTTATGGAGAAAATTCTTTGTTGCTAACCATCTTTTAATGCTTACCATTTGAGCACCATTTATCTCGTTTTGCATATAGGCGGAACAGTTGAGAATGATTTTTTATAGAGAAAATACTCAAGTAAAAAATCGAAAAATTTAAAAAAGTGTAATATTTGCAGTTCAGAAACATTGCTGTTCACAATGTATTACTACTTTTTATTGATTTAACCGAAATAATACCAAGTAAAAGTTCCTAAATGATACTAACAACTGATATTTCTAAAATCACTGATACTAATAAATGATATTTCCACAATAAGTGATACTAATTCATAAGAATTTCCCCATTCAAACCGAATATATCTCTGAAATAAGGCGAGCTAAGAAACATATGGAAATGTCATGCAACATGCGATTTTGTATCAGAAATCCTGAAATGTTGAGCTTGTTTACAAAAAAAAAAAACTTTTTGTGGAGAAAACGTTTTGTGGCAAAATCTTATCTATAAATGGTGCAAAGAAGCGGAAGAGTTGATAATAATTTCCTTGTAGAGAGAATACTTCAAATAAAAAAAAATCTAAAAATTTAAAATGTTTAAAAATTGCAGTTCAAAAATATCACTGTTCTCAATGCATTACTATATTTTATTCTTCAAACTGAAATGATACTTACCCAAAATTGCTAAGTGATGCACTTGCTTCCACTTTATTTGCTTCAATACAACAATCTAAATTAAATAATTTAATTAACAGCAGGAAAAAAATTGAGAGTGGAAATTATTATTGCAATATTAAGTTCACAATTCCTTATATAGAGAAAGCAGACCTGCAAAATATACGAAGAAAATTTGTGACTTTATTTGAATAGTAACTTCGAATGGAAAATAACTTTTTTTATTTCAAACTTAATTATTTCAACCGGAAAGTATGAATATGAATCTTTTGTACTTTTTAAACATTTGTTTATCAAATATGACAGTAATCACACTTGACATCATTCTCTCCTAAATGCTTCCTATAAAAATTTACAGAATGTCAAGCATTATTATTTACATTGAGCTGTTGATAGATAACACTTCTTCAAATTTATTTCTTTTCTTTTCGTTATTATTTTGAAACTGTAACTCTAGATTTTTTGGTAATTTTCATACAATTTTAAAAATAAATAGATGCACTGTGTCTCGTTATGACTACATATAATAGCTATTGAGTATATATATATATATATANATATATATATATTTTATGAAGATATTAAACATACATATCTAGTAGAACGAGGGAAAATTTAGATACTTGAGAAACCAATTTTAGAACTATTTTAACTGAAATCAAAAATCGTATTAGGGAATTATGCGTTATTTATACAACATTAGAATCTATGAAATTTTATTTTTTGAAAGAAAACTTCAGATGAATTTCATCTACTTATTCTACTTGTTTATCTATTTTTCAGTTGCATTTTTTCTGAATCAATTAACAGTTTTTGACAGCATCGAATACATCAACTCAAATTCTAATTTCTCTAGTGTTTTCTTAAAACAATATACAATAGTAAGCATCGATGGAATCAGCAAATCTATGTTTAACGCGTTGCATACTTTTTAGTTTATAAACTACTTTAACATATGAATAAGCTATATAAGTTATATAAATATCTTTAACCGCTAAAATATTTTAATAACGTCCCAACAATTATTTACTATGATCTAAATAATGATATATAAACTTTTCAAGATAAAAAAACAAACATTTTAAAGTATAAAAAATTTCAATACAATCGTATATATTTAAAGTATAAAATATTTTAATACGATCGCAACATTTAAATCAAGCAAGAAACCTTTAAAAAAATATTCTTAGGTGTACTGAAAAAAAAATTAAATTAATGATTTTTCTTTTGATTCTTGAGACGAGAAAGAATCTAAATGAAAATAAATTACCCTTCCAGAGAATAAAATAGTGTCTTATCTCATTCTTTCAATAACTCGAGTATAAATTCATTTTTCATTCTTCCCAAAATGAACGTTTATAGTTGTTTATTTCATCCATGAATTTACGACCGCATTTTAGTATCTTTCTTTGAGTTATTTTGGAAAATGTATGTAACTGAGGTTGATGTTCTTAAATTTATGTCATCAGTAAGTATTTTGAAAGTTTGGTTCAAATTTGGAAAATCTCCAGAAAATACTTTTTTTCTCCATCTTGAACTAAACATAACTATGCGATCCTTAAAGACTGGGGTCGTTTTACAAGGCATATCATTTTAAGACTGCAAGTTTATGAAATATTGCGAAGTGTTTAATAATTTTTGAAACCTTTTCAAAATTTATTGCTTGCGTGCTTAGAATATCTCAGTAATTTGATAAATATTTTAATCATCGAACGAAGTTAGTCATAATTAATACCGAGAGTGGAGAAAGAGTTTCAGAATTAAATACCAAAATGATGAATGAACACTGGAAGGAAAGATACATGCTATTTTTAGTGTTCAAATAATTATTAGTTTGAATAGAAATTAATTTTTGGTTCTATTTTTATTTTTAGGATAATTGTTTTAAGCTATGAAAGGATTAATTTCTGATTCTTTGAATATAAATAGAAGAAGGAATATTGAACTTGTAGGGGAATTAAAAATAAATACTTATTTGAAGCAATAAACGTATTATTTTAATAATAAATTTTAAAAGTGAATTTTAAGTAAATTTCACAATTATAAAAATAATTAATTTTTAGTTAAAAGTAGCATTACACATATTCCCGAAAAAAATTACCAGGTAATGTTGTATATAGAAGCTTTTCGCATTTTAAAATGAATTAAAATAGTTCTATATAATTAAATCTGTTTCTTAAGGTAAGATTATACTATGATACTATGAACCATACTTTGATTTCATGTATATTTTAGTAAAAATTTTATAACACATGGATTTAAAGAGAATCGTAAAAGAATTTAGAAAATTTTGAAGTATTGTTACCCTCCAAAAATAACATCAAGCATTTTTTATTTACANAATCAAAGTATTTCTTTAGCAGTTTATTTGTGGGCGGAGTTATAATTGTTTGATTTATCTAATTCAACATTACTTTGTTCAAAATAAAACTATTTAGTTATACTCGGAATTAACATTGATTAAATATATGATTAAACTAACAATAATTAAATTAAAATCAAAGTAAGTCTGTCAAGTTAGCAACGACTACATTTAAGTTACCGTTTTTTATTTAATTACAACTTGATTCTGATTTTGTACGAATGTTTTTCTGAATCACCCGTCCCCAAGGGGTTAATGTTGTTGACAAATTTGAATTTATGGAGATTGTGCTGCATAGTGACTCTGAAACTTTTGCGATAGGGCTTACAAGTAAATGGAGAGTCCGCAAAACTGGAGATATATGTAAGGAATATTTAGTTTAAATGCTAAGTGATGATTCTAAAAAATTAGTTTAAATACTAAGTGATGATTCTAAAAAAAATGTATTAAAGTTTGCGGTTTTTTGCAAAAAAAAAATTAAAAGCTGATAGCACTTGGGAATTTTTTTTTACTTTTAATGAATTATAATGACGACTTTTTAATGAATCTTTGATAATTTTGCATTGCTGATTTCAAACCAGTAATTTGTTTTCCTCTAAAAGCTGCAATTTTATGCAATTTAATAATATAGTATGAACCAAGATATTTTAAACTTCACTCGAGTGTTTCAACCTCTCTGGTACATAGGTCGTGGTAGGAAAAAAAGTGATAATAAGTTAAAAGTAATGATGCGACATGTGTAATGTCATTTTTTCATACTCATTTTAGTCACTTTTTTATATTCAAGTGTATATTCATTTAAATAAACTTCTATATTCTTCATTAACTTGTACATTCATACGACAACTAATTAAAACCGAAATATTTTATTTTAAAAATAATCTGAATATTTTTCTGAAATTGCAAATTTGTCGAAATTTTAAATTTTAAATCAATAAACTCAAATTAGGTAAAATAAAATATTCGAATAAATGCAATCCCCTAATGTAATTTTTCGTTAATTGTAATATTCTTAGAGTCAACATTTAATATTTTTTGTTTAAAATGTATTAAATAAGGTAATTAAAGCAAAATCATTCACTTTTCTAAAACATTCTATCTTTTTTTTCTACAGAATTCTTGTTTTTCACAATATGGGAAACGCCCCAATTCGGAACAAGCAATTAACCCTTTTTAGTGCAGCAAATGTTGATTGATTATTTTAGACAGGCAGGATATAGGCAAATGTTACCGTGAATTCTAAGTAAAGAGATACAGTTCAATTCTTTGTTGTTTTATAATTGGTGGTTGTTTAAAAGTGGTGGAAGTTTAGAAGCAAATAGTTTTACATTTGATTTGTACTATTTTTGGTAAAAGTTTTGTCAGATTGTAATCGATGTGTCAGAGAGGGTCAAAAGTTTTATCATTTAGAAACCCGTGTTCTATATTTGGAACATGTCCCTTTAATACTTGTAACTTACCTTTAAATGAAGTAACTTTGTGAGGTTGAGACACATTTTCTGGACTTTAATGACTTCTAATGTTAGCAAAAATAAAGATAATTGTTTTGAAGTTTTTCGTCGTTCTTGGGTGCATTATTAAGTTTTTGAAAAGTTATCATAGTGTATAAAATAAACACAATCAGAAATCAACTTTTGCAAATTTATTGAGCTACAAAAATTGTTTATAGATTTCCTTTCTTCGGTTGCCTGCTATGTTGTTGTCGTTTTAAATGCCACTTACCCAAAAAAAGCGAACTTTAGGCAAAAGTTGCATTTCTTGTTTTTCAGTGGCGCCATCTATGGCCAAGAATCTGATTTTAGACGCACGTTCATGTCACAGTCCCTTTCTAGGGTAAACCCATTCCTACATCTATTCGTTCATCGACAGATCGTAATCTTGACCTGAACCAGATAATGATCAAACTCCAATGCAGTACCCCCAGAGGTATGATTCTTTTAAAATGGGAACAAGGAGAACCTTGTGACCCGATAGATTAACGTGTACCTGTCACCATTATCTTCGGTCGACTGGGAGATGTGTTTTGTTCGATCTCATTTGGAGCAAACATTTACACGATTGGTATCAATTCACATTCAGTTTACATTCTGATTCCTAGTATAATGAGAGTATTTTATTTATGCCTTTAAACTTATTTTTTATGTAATTATACCTAACAATGTTGCATTTTTATTGGTGAATTTGTGATATTTTTTTCATTGTGCTGATCAATAATAAGAGTAGTAATTAAGACTGTGAAGACAAAAATATGGGAACAAAGTTTATTCTTACTATTTTTATATCGTAATACCAGTGGAAGAAGTGATGATTAAGGAAATAATCTCAGCCAATGAAAAAACACCAAAAACTAATAATGTTGTACTATATTGCTGTTCATTATTTTCGCAAGCTTTACCTTAGATTAGTGCACCAGTTTTTGTTAGGTAAGAGAAAGCAGTGTAACGGATATAGTCTAACCAGTTATTTATGTTTGCTACACAAGAAACCAAATTTAAAAGGGTTTCTCGCTAACAAAGAAAAATAATCAATAATATGTTCGATTCTGATATTAAAGCTTAATTATAAGTAATAACTTAAAAATTTATAATATTTATAAATTTATTATTGATAGAATAAGTAATAATAGTAATAGTAATACAATTAATAATAATAATAATAATAATAATAATATAATTAAATAATAACAATAAAATTACNATAATAATAATATAAGTTATAATAGTAATAATAATAATAATATAAGTTATAATAGTAATAATAATAGAATTAATTATGATAGAACTAATAATAACGATAATAATATTACAATTAATGATAGCGATAAAATTACTCATAACTATAGAAAAATACATTTATTTCGAGTTTATTTTATCCGACATTTTTTATTTAAACCTTAATTAATTTATTTAATAAACAAATTTTAAACATACTTTATGAAAACTTTTGTCCATGTTTAATAAAAATAAGTTTTATGTAATGCTAGAACGATGTTTTAGTCTATTTTATGTCGATAAATTAGGTAGGTGTCTTAAAGTTATTTACTCTTTAGTACTGAATTTGAGTCAAATTATAAAATAAGTTTATCACATTATGGAAGAAGGTAGATAAATTTCAAAAAACAGATGAATTTTGAAAAATATTAACTTTACCTGAGAAAAACGAGTCATTCAAAAATAAACCTCAAAAAGCTTTCCAAAATAAATCCTTTTTGCGTTTTTGGATTTCTAGAATTTTTCTTACGTATGAACATAACAATCGTATAAAATAGGGTGCCTCGTTTTTCAACTTTTTACTTTAAAGCAAAATTTAATACCCGACAAAGATGATCTATCCCCAAAGGCATAAAATGTATAATTACTTCGAATCAAATAATTTCTTTCATGAGAAATATTGACACGAATTTCAAACTTTCAAGTGAAAATACCAAAGTTGCCGCGAACGTTAGGTAGCTGAAAACGGTCATATTTTTGGGTTAGGAAAAACAATTTGCCTTAAAAACTGGTTTTTAATCTTCAAAACTATTAAATAGTAAAGTTAAACAGCTAAATATCCTTAAGGGAACAGCAAGGCATTCACAGGAATTTCAAAGAAAAATTGGCACAACTGCAGGTATTTGCTGATTTGGACAGATTTTCTTTCCAAGGGATTCAGAACTCACCATGCGATTAGGTTGCGATTAGGAATTCTCAACTATCCTAACCGAACAAACCTACTATATTGATATTTAGCTTCAATATAAATAGCAGTATTCTGGCAAATTTTTCATAGAGATTTTTATTGTAAATTTGTTACAGCTTTCTGAAATAGTTAAGTAGATCTCATGATACCACATATAAACGCAATTGCCAACTCGCAAGATACTTCTATAACAAACTTCACTCTTATTTAACATGCTTATTAAACTTAATATAATTAAACCTAAATATTGTAAAATGTTTCGCAAAAATGGAAAAAATAAAAATAATTTTTTTTTTCATCTTTTCTTTTTTCTTAAGCTTTTTCGAGAAGTAGTAAACTTGACTGAATCCTCCTCTACTTGCATCGAATCATTTCTGGTTCTCGCAAAACTGTTAGTAAATAAGGTTTCGTTTTATTCCTTCTTCTAGTCAGTGAATTGGTCTTTGAATTAGTACTTGAGACACTTTAGTGCTTTTTAAAATAATCATTTAGGAGTAATTTTTCTCTTCAAGGAACGAATTTCAAATGATGCTGATTTTAAAACTCGTCTTGTATGCGTTTGTGGGTATCAAGAGCTTTAAGTCTTGATCGCCGCTCCTTGGTGGACAAAAAGCCGAAATTCAGTCATGTTGATGAGAAAAATGTCCCTAGAGTTGGCGAAACACCAATTTAAGAGCATGTTATCAAACCTCTATCCTTACAGGCTAATATATTTAACACCGTCTGCCTTCGAGACGCTTCGAAGGGTGTCATTTAAACCTACTTAAATATGACTTTCATCAGATTTAATGATTTTAGAAGACTCAAAAATAACCAGTTACATATATATAAACACAAAGAAGAAGAATAAAAAGGAAAACTACTTAATGAGAAAATGTAAAGATCTTCATCAGGACTCATCCTTTACGATAAATGCGATATTTCTGAATGAGGAATAATTATCCTATGTTAAAAATTATTTTTCTTAACGCGCCAGTATAATAAATATATAAATATATATTTGTTTATGGATGTATATGTGTATGCATATATATATA
>NC_092215.1:38747809-38756872 GCF_043381705.1 Parasteatoda tepidariorum
TATATATACATATATATATATATATATATATATACATATATATATATATATATATCCCTGGTGCAGCTGAAGTACAAATTTTTAAAGAAACTTTCCCAGGTACACAGGTGACGAACAACTTATTTCATATAATAAAAACTTACTCCTTGAAATATCCTACCCTAAAAAACATAAAATAGTACCTATTATTTAAAAAAAAATAATATCCTTTTATTTACCTGAATTAAATTCCAATTATTTTAGAAAACTGAATCAATAAAACTTTATTTTCAAATATGGTCCCAGATTTATCCTATTTGAAACCACCCACGCAATATCAAAGAAACCACATTTAAACCGAAGAAATCCTTTTATTGCAAAGGTAATCCTTTTTTAAGAATGTGCTTTTTGTTTACTTGCGTTTTTTATTATGCTGTCTAAGCTTTAGCGAAAATTTCATCTTCCTTTCTATATAGGGTAGTTCGCCATATTTACTATGAAATTTTGGGCATTACATACAAGACGCCGCCACTGATGTACTTAACTTTTATATCTTAAGAAGCATTACTTTTATAGGTATTTTCCACGCTTAAAACAGCACAAGATTTTTCTTTCAGCTTCATCTCTATTATAGTCTCCAATTCTGGAACTCCGACAATTGAGCGCTTTGCAAAATAATTATTAAATTATATAATAGAACGAAGCTGTATTTTGAGTGAGATAACTTTTAATGTTTGATATTTTTACGACAAACTTATAAAAAAGAAAAAAATTTGGTATCATATCGATTAAAACATTTTCATATCGATTAAAAAATATATTTATTATAAATCTAAGGAATCACAGAAATAAGGTCTGTCTAATGCATCACTTTAATATTTGTTGCGTATAATTCTAAGCAATGAAAACTTCAAATAAACACTTTTTTTCCCTGTTCCATAAGATTTTTGAAAGGTTTTTAAATATATTCGTGTCGCTGATTATCAACCTGCAATTGATTTCTGTTTATGAGCTAAAGTTTTCAGGAAATTGAAGGTAAAGTGCAAAAACGTGATTCTCGGCAAATTTTTCAAAAATGAGTTTAGAATAAATTTAAAATTCCTGAACTCATAGGTTTCTAAAAATATTTTACTTTTGTTTGTTTGATTATTGTTTACAAAGTTGTAGCACTGATTATATAAGGAGATAACAGTGGATAGACAACTGATTTTAAGTCTTTAAATGCGTTAATTTCAAAATCAGATTTTTCTCCTATTTTACCCTACCTTAAACACAATATCTCATGCTGTTTTCAAAATAATTGTCTACAATTCTTCATGAGTATTTACGATCATAGCACGCATGTTTTGAACTACAAAATAAGAGAAAAAAATAGAATTTCACTTTTTATGCATGTTTTTTCGCAAAGAAAAGTACTGAAATTTCAAAAATAATTGCTTTTTTAACATTGACACTTAACTCAGTATTACATGCACTTATTTTTAAGCTCACAATTCATAACACAGTTGATGGCCTTCTAAGTAAAATCCTCAAAGGATTTTTGGCTTCTTTTTTATTGTGAAAATTTTTTTATTGTGTGTATATGCATAATAAAACAAAAAGAAATTAGTTTTTTTTTAAAATTTTATATTAATATTTTTAAGTGACAATCCAGTTTTGTATAGCCCGGACTATACAAAGTCTTTCATCATTCAGTGCGATGCTTCCAATCTTGGGATTGGGGTTGTGCTTTCGCAAATGATAGAAAATGAAGAACATCCTATCCTGTACCTCAGTAAAAAATTTTCACCCACAGAACAAAAATACAGCACNTCACCGGAATTTTATTCCCATATATGTAGGCAGTACAATGTAAAAAACAACGCACGTAAATGTAGAAAATGGCAAAAAAATAGAGTAAAAAAATTCTGAGACCTACAACTTTCTATCAAATAGTGATCTCGAGGCGGGACGCAACGAGAATGATATAATCACGGTCGAATAACACGTTTCTGTCGTTGTCCACTAGATAGCTGCAATGGTTTGGTCCCTAGGCAACGTATCCCGTTTTGTCCGACTATCCCGTTTTATCCAACTCTCCCCTATACATATAAAATTTTTCACTCAGTGTAATTACCGTTAAGCATTCTTTTTCTAATTCACTAGATCTGGGGTCATAAATGTTTCATAAAGAACGTATAACTTGTTTGAATTCTTTTCTGAGCGAAAATAAATAGCCAATATAACTAACTTTTAAAGATTCTCTGGCTGTTTTATAATATAAGATGCATTAGATTCTGTTAGATCCATAGATCTTGACAATAATTTTATAATCAGAATCAGTACCTATTCTTAGAGATATGTGTGCAAACATTTTATAAAAAATAATTAGTTCTAGTTTAAAAATAAAAATGAATATATCTACCTTATTTTTAGAGATATAAGCAAAATATTTTACAAGTAATATGTAAGATTTCAGCGTCAAAGTACTTCACATTAAATCATTCGCAAAATTTATCATGATTTGGAAAATTTTCACAAGTTATAAATTTGAAATGGTTGAACTTTTTCTTCTCTTGGTTTTAAAAATGCAATAAAAAGGGGCTTGCTGAAATAAACAATAAACCGAAACACACATTTAACGACTAATATATTTGGTATTGATTCCAATTACTCAAGGCCGATACAAATAGCATACAGCAAAACATGTTCCAAGACTCCGATAAATTTGGAATGTCACAGCTTGAGATTATGATATAGGTGATTTACTTTCAGAGAGTTAGGCAAGGCACTTTATTTCACTACTTGTAAAACAATATTTTCTCTTCAATCTAAACATTTTATGAAACAAATAATATATTCCGATATCAGAAAAAAGGTACTTAATTATTACATATTCAGAAATTTATTAGGAATTAAATATACAATTTTTAAAAAGTTAAAGAAACGGACACCTAAACACTATTCATTCTAAATCTGTGTCAATAATTAGTTTAATTATTAGAAATGTTAGTTTTATTACTATAAAATTATTAGCTTAATCAATTATTATTTACCAACTTTAAAAGTGGATTGTTTTTCTTACCAGTTTCATGAAAAATATTTTGAATTATCGTAAAAACCAATATATGAGGTTTTTGTCAAGTACTTTTTGGAGCTGTAGTTTACTACAGCTCCAAAAATCTCTAAGAAAAATTTTATTTTTGTAACACTATTACGGGAACTTATCACTAGACAGACTGAACATACCTGCATACCTTAAACATCTGAAGGGACAAATGCCACTTTATTAGCCTTTCCACTTTCCATTTTAGTAACATGCAAAACAATTTGCATTCAAAATGTTAAAAGAGTATCATAATCAATTTAATTAAATATATANTATTCCTTTCTGTTAGACATTTCAAAATAAAGAATAATTATCCCAAGGTAAAAGTTACTCTTGTACACAATTTTTGTAATGTTATAAAGAGTGTTATAATAAAAAATAGATATAATTCATTAAAGTTAATATAAAACAGATTTTTTTATTCGTTAGCTGTCATTTAAGTACATATAATGTCATAATTCTATGATTACTGAACTAAATATTACAAAAACAATTTTACATGTCTGAGCGTGACGTTTGTTTCTCCTAAATGAAAGTTAATATTGAAAATTTTTTTTAAAAAAAACAGAGCTTAGCGCGAATGATGCCACTTGGAGCAAACTGGTTTACTCATTCATTTTTGCATTAAAATTTTTTCAAATAGCAGCTCTTATCAGGGGTGAAAGCGAGACGGAAAAGAGGAAAGGCTGGTAGTAAAACCATTTCAGTTATAGCTAGTTTTGGGGAGGAGTTTACTTATTCTATTTTTAAATTTTTCAACAATATCTACTTTATGTTGGAAAAGAAGCAGTTTTATATATATGCCAGAATTATAAAAGAAATCTTGATAGTTACAGATATTTCATTTTTTTCGAAAAAAATGCTGGAATGAAATGTTTTACGTACCAGGTTTTTCTCTTTTCCGTCTTGCTATATAAGGGCTTTCACCCATGGCTCTTATTGTCAATAGAAAAATAACAAACTTAACTTTAACTTAACAATAACTGGACAATTCTCTCCGCGAAAGAACACATCCCATTATACAAGAATGCAGTGGCGCCTTTAGAAAAAAAGTGATACGGTATTTAATCTAAAATGTATGTGTTAGATCTGCCTCTTAGTCATCACCTTCTACATCAAAAAACCTCCACACGGTTTCTTATAAGTAGTCCGCGCAGACTATTTAAAAAGTGAACCACTTGTGCGCATGAAACCAAAACCTTTTATAAAAGTAATTGAGAGAAATTCATCATATATGTTTGATAATTGAATCTGTAGTGGTTGACAAGTGAATAAGGAAAGCCAATAATGTTCATAAATAAAACAAACTTTTAGTCATATATTTTCTACCACTTTCTTATTTTAACTAGATTTTGTATTAAGTGACTCGCTCGGAAAGTGGATATCCCTCACAGTTGTCCGATCGGACTACCTATAAAATACCGTGCGGAGGCTTAATTCTGTCCGATATATTCGTTATGTGTTTGAACATGTATGCACATGCTCTTTGGCGTCATATAGGCTGTGTTTCTCTAAGCTAAAACATTGCCATTGAGGATGTCCTATCACTTTCGATTGCAAAAGAATCTTCTGCATTCCAGTAAAATGATGCGTGTACTTCCGCGGACAGAGCATGCTTTTAACCATAGAGGCTTCACGGGGGAGAAATCCGCCGTATCGAACATAAGTCCATCATCAACTCTCTGAAATTTACTGTTTTTTTATGTGAGATTATTATCAAAATAAATACGCATGTTTATACTATGCCACTCGTTAAATGTATAAAAATAGCAGGCCTTCGAAAAAAGTCGCCTTTATATTCTCTTTTAAAAGGGACAATCCATTAGCGTTCATAAAGATATTAAATGTACGAAATAAAAAATAAAACAGTTTCTTGAAGCCTTTAAAGTTTGACATTTTATTCTTCTCATTTTTAAAAGTGTAAGAAAATTTTTGACAGCCATTCGATCTCTCCTGGCGGAAATAGCCCAAAGCTCATTTGATTATTCAACGACAGAAATTGTCAAAGAATACGTAAAACCACTCTTAAAGCTTTTCGGGTGAGAAATCTACCGTATCGAACATAATTCCATCATCGTGTTAAAATTATCAAAAATTTACTATTTTTATACATGTGATAATTATCAAAGTAAATATGAATGTTTGATTCATTGTGCCACTAGTTAAATGTATAAAAATAGCAGACCTTTTCAAAAAAAGAAAAAAATCACCTTTGTATTTTCTATTAAAGGGGACAATCTATTTGTGTTCATAAGAATATAAATGTACGAAAGAAAAAATAAAACAGTTTCTGGAAGATTTTAAAGTTTGACATTTTATTCTTCGTATTTTTATAAGTTTTAGAAAATTTTTGACAATAATTTGATCTCTTATGACGGAAATAGCCCAAAGCACAAGTAAAACCACGCGCAGAGCTTCACGGGAAGGAAATCTACCGTGTCGACCATATTTCTGTTAAATATTACAAAAATTAACTATTTTAATTTATGAGATTATTATCAAAATAAATATATACGATTCTTTCATTATGCGACTCGTACAATCTGTAAATACAGCAGGACTTTATATTCTCCCACTACCTTTATAATCTCTAACTACCTTTATATTCTCCTGTCAAGGGGACAATTCATTTGCAGTTATAAAAATATTAAATGTACGAAAAAAAATTAAGCCCTACTTTGAGGCTCTTAAAGTATTATATTTTGTTCTCCTCGTTTGTATAAGTGATCAAAATTTTTTGTCTTCCACGACGGAAATAGTCACAACATGCATAAAACCTGGCTCAATGCTTTGATTGATAGAAGTTTATCATATCAACCATTATCACGTTAAAGTTTACTAACATTAACTATTTTTATTTACATAATTAATACGGGACATTATCAGAATAAATATATGTTTCGCTCATTTTTTGACTCCTACAATTTTCAAAAGCAGCATATATTTTCGAGAACGACACCTTTGTGTTTATAAAAATACTAAATATGCGAAAGAAAACACAATTTCTTAAGATTTTTCATTTTATGCAACTCATTTTTATAGGTATTCAAAAAAAAAATTCAGTCATTTGATTCTCTACGATGGAAATAGTCTAAGTAGGCGTAAAAGTGCGCGATAAACTTTAGGTGAGAGAAATCTACCTAATCTACTGTAATCTTGTTAAAATTAACAACAACCAGTTACTCATGACAGTTAGGTCAAGTTTATTCTATCTATAGATCTATCGATATATTCTATCTATAGATATATTCTATCTATTCCTTATACTCTCTTTGCTTATTCCATAAGTGGTAGAAAGCGTTAATATGGAGAAAAGAATCAGTTTTGTGAAAATATAAAACGCTTGAGTGCTAATTTTTTAATATTTTAAAGCTTGCTCCGATGCTCTACTATCTGGGCTCATAAAAATTGCAAAAAATGAGAATACGGCAGTGATTTTGATAATTTTTATCTATGTGGAAAAACGTTATCAAATTGGTAATTTTAAAATATTTCAGTTATTTATCGGTTCTGACGGCCAGGTAATTCTTCATGGAAAGATGATAGCCATAGTTTAAAATTATAGCTTTGCTTCAAGTGTAAACCACTTAAACAGCCTCTTTTTATTTTATTTTTCTTGGCGAAAGAGATTCGAAACACCATGTTAACAGCTTAACTTGTGCGCTCGAGTTAATTCGAGAGCGCTAAACATGCCAAACTGTGCACACTCGAGATATTTCGAGCGGCGTTGTATTTTGTGCTGCTATAATTTTTCACACTCGAATGTAACAGAGAATTGAAAATAACAATGTGAAAGCTAAGAAAAAAAAATCGTTTTATTGATATTTATCATTTACATAGGATTGTAAGCTATAACATTTATTCACGAATAAAATATACAGAGATGCCAACTTACTCCGGACAGCATATATATATTTTGGAGTGGTAGCTCATCAATTGTGATTCTTGGTTTAATAAATTCAATTTAGTAGATTTTTATCCACCACTATTTCTAAATAGTTCGTAGGTTTAGACAATTCACCACTTTATATTTGCAAAATTTACTTAGTAGTTATTTACCGTTTTTTTTAATTATTTTGACGTGTCAGGAGCATTTATCATCTCTGAATATAGTCTTTTTCCATGAAACAAAAGCGCAGTATATCAAAATTGTCTGCCAAAAGAAAAGACAATGCTCTAAAGTGTATTTTTTTACATAAAAAGAGATTTTTTCAGGGTGGTTTTCTTCAAAAACTCTGTGCGTTAAGGGGTTAAAGGAGACAATCCATTTGTGTTCGTAAAAATAATAAATATACGAAAGAAAAAATTTCGTGAGGCTTTTAAAGTTTGACATTTTATTCACCTCATTTTTAAAAATGTTCAAAAAATTTTGTCAGTCATTCGATCTTCCATGACGGAAATAGTCAAAGCACGCGTAAAACCACGCGCAAAGCTTTACGGAAACGCTTGAATTACTGGCGCGAATAAACGGAGCACGTTTTTTTCCCAAGAGTAGCCTTCTGACTTGGCGATGAGCGAGTGTATTGAGAGTGCGCAGAATCTAACCTGTTCACGAATTGCCCAGCCCATTCAGTCCATGCTGAAGCGAAAGAGCCAAAGCCTGCTTTTCTATGATCTTCCGCATCTTTGGAAGAGACCGACTCTGAGTGAAGAGTCAATGCAATATTTTCTTAGTTTTGAGAGTGTATTGTGCAGTTATGTTTACTTGTGCACTCAAAAAGTGTTTTTTTTTAAAACGCCATGAGGACAAAAAATAATATAAGGCAAAAATTGCTTTTTCGGAGTTCAGCGGAGGAATTTTTTTAAAAATGAAAAATTCTTAAAATGAAGGGGATGTTCCTTACGTTGAAGTTGTTATGTTTTACTTGTATTCTGGCTCTGGTGCGGCCAGTGCCTGAAAAAATTCCTATTGGTAAGATACTTGTTTACTATATAATAAATATGAATATATTTCCATTTCATTTTTAATTTAATTTTGTTCATCCTTAGAATAGAGCGTAGACCAAATTCATTTCTATTTTTCTTTTGATAAATTACAATTGTTCGTTTTCACGTGTTTTTTTAAATTTCAATTTTATTCCTTAATAATTGAATTTCTTTTTTTATATAAATTAATTTAGTTATTTTTTTATCAGTTTTTCCAAAACATTATTTAAAATGTGCTACATTAAATTAATGTTATCCTGTTAATTAACAATATCATTTTATGAAAACTGAAATTAGAAAAAAAATAGTTGTAGTATTAAATTAAATGAAGAATTAAATATTACGTATATGTCTTTTATTTACTTATTTTCTCTTTTTGTCCTAGAATACAAGTTTAACAATATTAATTAATCAAAGCGTATTACGATTACGCATATGGAAATTTGTATAGCTCATAGGAATTTTAACAACAATTTGTAAAAAGTTTAACAACAATTCATAAGAATTGTATGGTCAGAACTAAATATTCTATTGCTCTTACAATCTTTATCCATCCCCTATTAAAAACTTTTCTATACAATCCTGTCATATGTTCACATGCTAGTTTCAGAAAATAAATAAAAGTTAGATAATGTATAATTCGTTTTGCAATCAGTAGTATTTAAAAAAAGTTCCTTACACTCTATAGCACCTAATCGAGCACGGTAAACATACTTACCACGAAAAATATAGCGTTAAAATTTTAATTAATTTATTTAAAAAAATTAAATGAGTTTTTTCTTTTATAAATACCTTTTCCAAAAATATTTTCATTGACCTTTACTAGCAATAAATGACCCATTAATGTGTTTAAAAAGGAGATTATTATTCTAATTCTCATGCTTTTAATTTTTAAGTAATTCCAGTTTTGTTTAATACAATTGCACCAAATAAGTTTTAGTTAGTTTGCTCGGAAATTTATTTTCTGAACAATATTATTTGAAGCATTTTTTTTTCTTTTTTTAAACGTGGATGCTGGCTTTGTAGCAGCAGTTGAATAATATATATATATATATATATATATATATATA
>NC_092215.1:38756897-38812135 GCF_043381705.1 Parasteatoda tepidariorum
TAAAATAATAAATAATATAATATATTGCATGGACTTAAAATATAAGATTTTTGTTGAAAAAATAAATCGATGTCTCATTATTTTTTCCACAGATTTTCCCATTTTAATAACATACTAAAATTATTAGTCCTGACAATATTAAACATCCTTTATAATATGCACTAAACAAACAATATTGCATTTTTAAAAAAATATATCCGCTTATTCTTTTTTAGAAATAAGATACATATCAATGAAAACTCGTGACAGCTATCTCTTTAACTAAGCGATTAAATTAGAAAGGAAGAAATTCAAGAAAAAATTTACCCTGACAAGAATCCATCAAAGAAAGTGGGAGATTAAATCCATCGCTTTAGAACGAAGCAAAAGCAAACACCTTTTTAATTTTTTAAGAAAACTATATTGAGTAAAAGTTCAGCTGTCCTATTCCCACGATGCTTTTTTTATCTTTCATTTCTAAGTTTGATGTATGCAAAGAAAAATTTTTTTTTCAATGGAAAGAAACGTTAAGGCTAATTACCCTCCTATATCGTCCACATTTTTTAGTCACTAAATTCAACGATGAATTATATCTTGGAATATAAAAGAAAAATAAATGTTAGATATATAATTTACCTACTTAGAAAAAATTTTGATATTCGGGAAAGCATTTATAATTTGTGGAGGGTAAAAGAAAAGGTTTTTTTTTCCCTAAAAAGTAACATCATTATTTCAGGAATTAAATAGATTGGAATAAAGATGCTATTTTTTCTTATTAATTATGGGTTAATTGTAAAAAAAAATCATTGATGTATAACTTTCTTTGAGAAGAAAGGAACGTCTTTGTAATTTCATTTCTGAAATTCTGAAGAACATCATCATCGGGAATCGCTTCCAGAGCATTTTCTATATTTTGAATAAGTAAAATATTTTCAAATTGTGCAAATTTTTGGTTTGATTGAAACCTTATATAATTAGACTAAAGTTAATGCAGTTTAATATTTTATCCTAAACACATTTCAAGCGAGTCATGTAAAAATAAATTTCTAAATTTCTGCGATCCATACAGAAGTTTAAGAAGTGGTAGCAAAACTATTTTGTTTTCACTCGTTTATTTTTCAAAGAAATGATCTATTCGTGATTATCACAAACATAAATGGTTCAGTATATATTTAATCAGTACTGTAATCGTTCATCGTATATTTTTTAAATTGAATTTGTAGCTATAATGACAAATTTGCATAAACTTTTATAAAATCTTGCATACTAATTTTTTTAAAGTTTTAATCTATTCCAGCGGAAATACATTTTTTGAAAAAGTTGTCCACAAGCCCTGTGTTAATTTACATAAAAATATAGGGTTAAATCTATCCCTAAGTAGGTATGGGCAAATTCATTGATAGTATTACGGTACACATACAAAATTTAATACATCTGGGCTTGTTTCCAAAAATTTATAAAATTTTTATATTTTTGCTAATGTCAAAAGTAAATTACACAAAAATAAAATTGTATCTTTCAAAATTGGGGGATGTGTTTTTCAAAAATTGTATTTTTAAGGTGGTGTAGATGCTTGCAGTCGTATTTTTTCCCTTAGAAAAAACCATTTTTATTTAAATTGATTAGATCTATATATCAATACATAATTTTAATCATAAAAAAAGTATTTTATTTAAAGATGTACGTAAGTTACTTTTACAAATAATTCAAAAAAAGCTGTATATTGTTTTACTTAAATTAATAATTATACGTTTTTTCTGCATTTGCTGTATCCTTAAAATATTTAAAAAATACCGATTAATTCAAATAATAAATAATATTAAAACTTAATTAACAGTTTGGGTTTGTTCAGTCTTCAGTCATTCTTAAAAGAAATATAGTACCAATAATAACAAGTTTTAAGACGTGTTTAATCAAGCCTTATCACACTGGCCCAGGGAAGACAAAAAAAAAAATATTTTATAAGAAAGGGATTAATACAAAACTCTACGTCAAAATTATTTTTTTATCAGTCAAATTAAAGATGAAAAATCAAAATTTAATGTGACACATTGCAAAATAAATTCAAAATAATAATTAATAAACTGTTATGACAAGTCTATCAAATAAGTTTTTGCTTTTGCCCCGGTATCACCTATATTATTATAAGGACACCAACCAATTTATATGTATTTATATGTATTTACAAGCTACCTACTTTCAACTCTTTCTCGGAAAAAAATTCTTGTGTTAGGCAAGTTTATGTTTCGAAGTATGGTTCGTTGTTTTGAAAAATCTATTAGATTGAATTTTGAAAAATCTATTAGATTGACGGAATTCCATTTTTTATTAAAATATAAAATTAAAAAAAAGCGGTTTGAATTATTTATTTTTTTTCATATTCAAAAACTTATCAATAATTTATTCTGTAAAGATAAGAAATTTGATGATGATTGACTTTTTCTTAGATCTAAATGATTTGCACATAAATTTAACCCTTTAACGGGCCCTTTATTTCTAGTAAAGGAAAATTAAAAAATTTTTGGAATTGAAATTGTTTTAAGAACAGTAACTGATATAAGAAAAAAAACTCATTTTGTTTATAAAAATGCCATTTTCTTGGTGGTAAATATATTTAACATGACCTATTAGAAACTTACTGACTTTTATTTTTCTTTATTTATAAAATAAATTCCTTAAATGCTACAAACTTCAAAAGGAATTATGTATTTTATAACTTTTATACGGTTTTTAAAAGTGACAAATGGTTACCAATTTTATTCAAACCCACTGCAAGAAAGCTGAAGTTATTGAAAAATGGAAACCTAAATTAAAAGTGGTAAAGCGTGGTGGTAAGTATACTTACCACGGCCTTCAAAAGGGTTAAATTCGAAAATTTAAATTGAAATTTCTTCGCGTATGAGTAATGCTTTTCGTATTTTACATTTAACGCAAGAATGATACTAGTGCCTCAGGCAATATTTCACAACCTAATTTTACTTAAGTTAATATGAAATAATGAAAAAAGTTTGAAAAATGTGTTTAATAAAAAATATGGATCAAAAAGATAATAATTTTAGGATATTAAAATATTTAAATATACTCTTCTGAGGCTTTCAGGGCTGCGCCAGTAAAAATAAACTTGTAAGAAATATTTTGCAACTAAATTTTCTCAATTTCGCCTCCAAAAACGTATTCAAGCTTATGATTCAAATTTAACTAAGAGACATAATATTTTTTTAAAGGAAACAGTCAATTCATAGCTAAGTACTTACCATTACTAAGCGTTTAATTTTTCAATACTTTCAGAGAAAAATAGTATTTATAGCTAACACAAAATCAAACTATTACTTGTTTGAAAACAAATACCATTATTGACAAGATTCATATTAAATTTATTTTTTTATTGCCTGTTTAATACCCATAGTTGTAAAGTATTTACAATTTGAGTATAAGTGAAATAAATTGTAAATGGTATTTTACGAAGCTTTAGTTAGGTACACACAAGTTTTATCTTTTACTTACATCCAGAGGCAATCTTTCTGATGAAACTCGAAATAGTCTATACTTAAGAGAAATTGCTGATTACATCACGTGCTGAAACAAAGTTTTGTGACCCTAAGTATCCCATTATTGAGAAAATATATGCCATGGCTTTGAAGTTGCTGAGAAAACTTCTTTATCAAATAAATCTAGTCAAGAAGGATTGAAACAAAACAGTTAAATAGTTTACAAGCTAACTTTTCTTTCTGCGATATATATATATATATATATATATATATATTGCTTATTTATCTTTAGGTACTCTTCTTAGCTCTTTTCTCCTACGCTTGTGCTGGAGCAAGTAAGTTTTATATTATTTCAATTGCTTTAAGATTTCTTATTTTGCTTTAATATACTTTATGAAAGAAAGCATTTTGAGATTTGAGAAAGGGATTCAAATAATTTATCAAAAACAAAAATTACCGAAACTGTAAAATATATTAAAGTTTTGTATGTACTTGGAAATTATGGCAACAGTTTGCAAGCGTTAACAAATACATGTGACCCTCTTTCAACTTTGAAGCATGTTAATGTATATTGAATCATAATTTTACGCATTTTTTTCAAGCAAATAATGAGCAAAAATTTCGAGCAATATAAAAATGAAACATGTTTCTGAAACTTTTTCCATTTTTACACTTCATTATGTAATCATAAAGTAAAATTTGAGTGAAACACAGTTTTTCATAATTCCAAAATTGGAAACTAATTCGAACAAGATTGTGGTTTAAAGTACCGAGGCAAACTAAATCAGGTATCCATATTTGCACTAAGCCAGACCTTTGAAACTATTTCTAGTTAGCTATCTCTAATTACAGTAGGGAACAAATGTTTTGTTGCATTTATACAAACACTTGATCATTCCTGATTCGGGTGATTTCCGGATCCTGTTCCTGATTCCCTGATTTCGATTCTGAAATTAGTTTTGATCCTAAAGATTTTTAAATGACATTTATAGTCGGCATTTTGTCGAAATGTGGAAGTTTAAATAAAGCGTTATATGCAACAAGGAGTAGTGTAAATGCTACGGCAAATTTTTAGGCGAGTTAGGGCACATCGTCCAGATTAAAATTGCATAGGTACCCATGACAGAAATGTCGTCATATGTGTCTAGGCAAGCTTCTTTATTATGAAGAAGAAGCATACATGTACAACAAAGACNCGTAGTTCTTCAGGCAAATGATGCCTAGAGGTCATTATTACGAATTGGCTATCTCAGATTTTCAATGTCGCAATCACAGTAAAATTTGTGTGCTTTCTCTCAAACTTGGACTTTTATGCTCCAGGCAGATGACGTAAGCCGAGTGCAGCGCCACTAATTTGCATATTGCAATTTTACTCAGCTACTCTTAGTGGACAACATATGCAAATTTTGCACGGTTTGGCTTACTTTTGAAAGAGTTATCGCTATTTTTGTGATTTTTCCTTAATTTATGATAACCAGTGTATATATATATTTGTGTACCATTTGGTAACCACCCCAATCTGCCTCAAAGTGTCAGTGGCTTACATTCTATTTTCTTCATGACTATTATTGCATATATCAATATTGGATTAACACGTTCACGACAGGGTGAACCACCGGTGGGTCACGCTAGATTGTCTCATCTTGGCAGCGCACCGGAGTGAAAACTAGTAACAATAAATTTCATTTTTAAGTTTTTTTCCGGGAATTATAAAAATCCATATCTACCAATTGTTTTTGACGGTTGCAATTTTTATATTGAATTGTTTCTTCGCCTTGATAAATTTCCTTACAGTGAATTGTTATTTCCGAGAATAGATAAATTCCTCCCGAATATTATCTAATATTGAAATAGTTCTTCTACCAGTATTTTCACTTTTCCCGGTGTGAACGTGTTTATGTCAGTAAAATTATGTTTTCAATGAGTTTAACCAACGCCTCCTCTAACTAAAAGCCTCCACACGGATTTTAATAGGTAGTCCGATCTGACCATTATGAAGGTTAAACAATTTGCGAAAGACTCATGTTATACAAAATCTATTAAAAATTGGAAAGTGGTAGCAAATATATGTCTAAAAATTTGTTTAATTTATGAATATAAAAGGTTTGTCTAATTTACTTGTCAACCACTACAAATTCAATTCTCAAATATATATGATAAACTTCTCCATGCGCACAACTCCATGCGCACTCCTGGTTCTCTTTTCAAGCAGTCTGCGCAGACTACTTACCTAAAACCGTGTGGAGGTTTAACTCTTTGCACTCCAATGTCCCCACGGAGGCACCATCAGCACTTACCACTTTAAAATTAAGAAATTTTATACCTAAATAATTAGTAACCACCTTATTATGAGAATTTTAAAATTGCATAGTAATTATATATTGTGTATTTTTAATGCTATAGTGCTGATATTATATCAAACAGCTTTTAAAAGTTATCGAAGTGCAAAGGATTAAAATGTTTTGTAAACTGAAGTCTTTTATATCTAAAAAATTAAATATAAATAGCCCTTGGACTTCCGGTCAATAGTGTCACTTTCTTCGGAGCGGAGAATGGTACAGGAGGGATAAGAAAGTTTTTAAAATTTATAATTATTTTACACAATACATGTCCTCTAAATACTTTTTCATGGAGGTGAACACAATAAATTATTTATTACTACCAATTACTATTGTTTTTGGAAAAACCCCTTCATAACACTGTATATTTATTGATAGTGCCTTAACAACGGCAGTGGAAAAAACTTCCATCTATATTATTTGCATAGCAATTGCCATGCTTCTTCAAAATGAAAGTGATGATATTAACGCGAGCAAATGAGATTATTTTTTAAGATTTTAGGCACTTTAATATCAAAATTTTGCTAGTAGATATTTTTGTATATTTTTATCCAACTGTTTGATATGTATGCGGACTTTTTTTCAGTTGAAGCAAACTGAAGTAGATTTCTGTTGAAACAAACACATTTGTTTTTAAAAATATTAAAACTTAAGAAATTAGGAATTTATATATTTTGCAGTGAACGAAATTCTTGCAATTAAAATTTATTTAAATATGACTTCCCTCCTTTAGAAAAAATATTTTTCGAAACTACGTAGAATTTGTAGTAGATGAAGACTCTAATTACGTTATTCAGGATGGGGACTTGAATACAGCTTTAAAATTTCTAGAAATTGTAAAATGCAGATATGTAAGATGTTTAATAAGGACAATATAAATATATATAGATCCAAAACCAGAGTTTTATCAAAGAAATATGGATATATGTTAAGACTTTTTGAACGTAGAGTATTTAGAAGAATTCATGGATCCATTAATACGAATTACAGAAGGAGAAAAAAATAGTCATGAAATTGAAAAATTATTTGAAGTTAAAAAATAATTAATATTTATCAAAGCTGAAAAAAATGGAGTGAATATGACATGTCGAAAGAATTAAGGAAACAGCTTAAAAAAACATGAAAGGAATATTATATTTTTATAAGAAGAGAGGAATATCAAAAACTAAGGATTATCAGGTTATGGAAAATATGGGAAAAAATATTAAATTAAAAAGCTGGAAAAAATTTGGTGTAAGAATTAACGTGAAGCTCTATTTTAGAGATAGCCAAAGCCCACCAAGGGCTGTAGAGCTGAAAAAAAAGAAGTAATGAAAAGCCATGAAGTTGCGTGATGTCGAAAGCGAAACATGAACAGTATTTCATGAGATTTTTACGAGATCAAAGCAAATAGAATGAAATCAATACGTCACTTCCTTGGATTGCAAAGTCAGGCGCATAAATATTTTGTAAAAATCAGAATTTTTTTGGTTCCATATAAAATCTAAATATATTCTTAAATATTAGATATAGTGACGTGGGTGTGATTACATCTGATTCAGGGTAAAACATTACATTGGAATCATTATATCACTTGCCTAGATGTCAATGGGTATGTTTTGCTTCCTCTGTATACCTCCTCACAGTAAATTCTTCATAAAGACTGAAACTCTCCTCATGGAGGATGTTAATTTCAGGTATTCATATTGGGTCTAAATCAGTTTTTTTAAACAGAATTTAAAGCTATTCAATATCTATTTCTGTATTCAATTATACAGCTTTTGATCTCAAAGTTATGTACCAATTTATTTCAAAGATAAATCAGTAACCAAAGTTTTGTAAGTTAATTTTTTTTTTGTTATACTAGAGTTTTTCCTATTTATCCAGAATATTTTCTATTAGACTAGTTTAGGCGAAAGCAGTTAATGGTCTTGAAAGTCGAGCAAACTTTCAGTTTCCTGCAGCCTTAAGCTCAAGTTCAAGGTCACACTAAAAGTACACCATGGATATGATGATTTTTTTTAGATATTGCTCATTAGTATGTATTTGCAGAAATAAGTACCTTTATAGTTCACAGTTGACACAAGTATATTTTAATGGACAAAGTCTAAAAAGCAGCTTTATGTCAAAGATTTTTGAATGACTTTGTTATTCGATATAAAGGTACCTTTAAATTATTACGCCTTAATTATTAGGTTAAAAATTGCAGAACACAAAATAAAGTTTAGTGTAAGATAAATAAATAAATAAAGCATTTAAAAAAAGATTTAACNGTAAGTCTGTCAAATTAGCAACGACTACATTTAAGTTACCGTTTTTTATTTAATTGCAACTTGATTCTGATTTTTTACGAATGCTTTTCCGAATCACCCGTCCTCAAGGGGTTAAGCTCAAGTTCAAGGTCACACTAAAAGTACACCATGGATATGATGATTTTTTTAGATATTACTCATTAGTATGTATTTGCAGAAATAAGTACCTTTATAGTTCGCAGTTGACACAAGTATATTTTAATGGACAAAATCTAAAAAGCAGCTTTATATCAAAGATTTTTGAATGACTTTGTTATTCGATATAAAGGTACCTTTAAATTATTACGCCTTCATTATTAGGTTAAAAATTGCAGAACACAAAATAAAGTTTAGTGTAAGATAAATAAATAAATAAAGCATTTAAAAAAGTATTAACACACATAAATAGATGTTTTTTCCCGTAAAATTCAAGAGGATCTTCAGTTTTGATCCAACTAAACTTTGAGAAAAATTGTTTTCATAAAAAAAATGATAATCATAATAATTAACGCGTGCTGAATAATATAGATGGAACATATCTTGAAAATATCAACCAACTCAAAAATGTCTAAATCCAACCTTGCCTGTCTCTTGATAAACTGCATTTAAAGATATATCATCCCCTATAATTTGCAAACATTTTACTTGAATTCCTAATATTTTCACTTGTATTTTCACAATATTTTAGGGACAGTATTTTAGTGACAGACAGAAATAATTTGTTATTAGTAGATTAATTCTAAAGAGTGGTAACTCCATTATTTTATGTTTTCTTCTATTTTTTGGGAAAGACAAGATAATAAATTCAGAACAACCACATTATATTAATAATATAATCAACTAAACTTTGATTTCAAATTAATTAATCAAGACGTTTTAAAACTCAAGTAGTAACAAACAGTAAAAGTTATCAAGTCTTTTTAACATTTCCATAAATGCCACATTTTTTATCAGTGTCTTTTTTTAAAATATTACGAAACTTTTCGTTTTGATAGTACAAAACGGGTTATTTAGTCTTCGAATTAAAATATCTTAAGCACGTACACGTGAAAATAAAATGTATACGTATGTGTTAAATGCAGAGAGTTTAAACAAAATAAAGCAATATCATTGGTTGCACAGTCTTGATGAAAATTAAATAGGAGATTATGATATTTTTGCCCATTTTAAACTGAATTAAGAGGTTTTGACGATCAGTACATGTTATCGAGTTTAAGTGAGGGCATTTAATTCTAAGGTCTGCTAACGTTTTATTTTATAAATGTATTGGAAACACTAAAATTGAAAGATTTTGTAAAAAACTGCCACTAGACGTTGAGTTAATTTTTTAATAATGTCTTCATCTATATCTGTGGGAATATTGGATTAAAACGTTTTAAAGAAAAGTATTTTACCATATGATTTATTCTGCTTTATCATGGAAAATTTTCTTCTTAAACATTTAACGTTGATTTATGCTTTACCATTTTAATTTAATATAGTAGATTTCCAATGATTTTGATGAAATAATAACTTCACGTACCTGTAAACTTTTAACGCTTCTGGCAAAAAAGAAAGATATTAAAGATAATCTAAGAAATTAAAGATAATCCTTGCACGCCGGAATACATTATTAAACTTAAGATAAAATTTTATGTTTGTAAGGGATATTTTTAATATTAAAATAATAATTACTTGAGAAGAAAATTTCTACTCGGTTTAAACTTGTTTTAAAATAAATATACGAGTATATTGCCACTATGAACCTAATGGATTTGTAAATAACCCACATGATCGTGAAGGGTATATCCTAAAGAGTTAATGAAAGTCAGAAAAGAATGTTATATCTCCTTCAATAAAGTTCTCTGCAAAAAGATCAACAGTTTTAGCTACATAAGTTGAAAATCAATGACATAATTAATTTATCTTACATAAAATTCGTTATTTACTAAACACTAGGACGAAGAGAGTTTTCTTTTTGTCCGAAAATCAAATTTGAGAGGCGTTAACCTAATGTAAGGAAACCAGTTTACTTGACTTTCGTGACTTTTCCTAAATTTTTGAGATCTTCAAAAGCATTCAAGTGAAATTTTGTTAGAATATAATATGACTTCATAAAATGACTATTTACCTAGAACGACTATTTGATCACTGAAGAGATTTTTTGAGAATGAAAAATGACAGCTGTAGAGATTTGTGTATAAAAAAATAACCGCGTTAGAGATTCGGGTGTATTACTTGGATATAGCACAATGTGTCTCCCCCATTGATTATCTTTATTTTATTCGAGCATGAGCCTGACAAGTTTTACTCTATACGATTTTTTCCACAACGTAAATCCTCTCTAGCTCGCTGCTGCTCTAAAACCTGTCGTAATTGTTTATCAAACGTGTCAATTTTTCCTACTACGATTGCTTCAAGATATGAGCTCACAAATGGCTTAGAAATGACCAACTTGTCCAACCATCCGAGAAAGGGTAAATTTTTGTAAAACTTCTTATGTGTATTTCATAGAAAGACAACACAAATAAAAATAAAAATCAATAAACAGCCCTTGCTTTGAAACATTACGCTTATTAAAAATACATTCAGTAAATGAGAACATTTGAGTTACATTTCTAGCTTGATCACTGCTGTCAAAATGACAGCAATGGTCGTTCTAGGAAGGTCAAAATGTCTGTCGTTCTAGCACTAAAAAACCAGGGTTATTACAGAAAGAATAATACAATATTCTTTTTTATTGCCTGCCATTGACCTCAAACGTTAGGAGCAAACGCATCAATTACAATACTAAAACTATAATTTCTTTTTAATAATTAACTAGAACTTGTTAATTAACATTCGTGTAAATAACATCCATTTTATTCTTCTATGAGTTTACCAACTAAATTAAATATTAAAATAAAAATTGTTCGGAATCAGTACGAAATTACATACAAAGGAAACCATTTAAATTATTCTCGAAAACAATTGCTGAAACTTCAAGTTAAGTTTGCAACATATTTATATTTTAGTAAATAACGAAACGTAATTATAGATATTCATTTAATATGTACAACAAGCATGGTATATCGTGTCTCTTACCTATGAGGATTTCTTAAGATAAGTGTCTGCTCCTTATAGGTAAATATATTATAAGTTTTTAAGTGATGCATGCGCGAATCATATGCTGAAATTTCAAGTCAGGTTCAACTATGCAACAAATTTATGTTTTAATAAATAATGGATTCTGAATATACTGTTTCTTTTAAACAAATTACTCTTTTAACATTCTACGTGTTCACCAAAGCCACACGATTTATTAAATTAAAAGACATTTACAATCAATACAAAATTACTAACTAAAAGAAACCGTTTCAATTATTCTCGATAAAAAATGCTGAAACTTCAAGTCAGTTTCCTATAGACAACACATTTATGTTTTAGTAAATAAGGGAACCAGAATATACTTTCTCTATGAAGTAAAAATTCTGTTTAGATCAATTAGGAAAGTGCAAATATTTTCTGTTTCAATGTGTCACAAACTTCAACATTTTCTAAATGACACGTGTGCTTATGAGCACGACATATTCATTTGATACGCACAACAAGTGTTATCTATCGTGTCCTTTACCTATGGGGATTTATTAAGATAAGTGTNTTCACCAAAACCACACGATTTATTAAATTAAAAGCCATTTACAATCAATACAAAATTACTAACTAAAAGAAACCGTTTCAATTATTCTCGAAAACAAATGCTGAAACTTCAAGTCAGGTTCCTATAGACAACACATTTATGCTTTAGTAAATAAGGGAACCAAAATATACTTTCTCTATGAAGTAAAAATTCTGTTTAGATCAATTAGGAAAGTGCAATTATTTTCTGTTTCAATGTGTCACAAACTTCAACATTTTCTAAATGACACGTGTGCTTATGAGCACGACATATTCATTTGATACGCACAACAAGTGTTATCTATCGTGTCCTTTACCTATGGGGATTTATTAAGATAAGTGTCTGCTCTTCATATGTGAATAGATTATAAATTTTAAGTGATGCGTGTGCAACTTGGGATGCATGACATCCAAAGAGTAATGAAACATTCAGTTTCATATTCTTAATGAAGGAGAAGTAATGCTTTTCATAATGATTAAATAGCTTGAAAGAATAGTTGATATCGGTCTGGTAAATTTAATTAAAGTATATCTAGTTTTGTGGAGTTATTTTCTGTTGAAAACTGATGAACTAAAGCTTAGTAATGTTTATAAATGAAATAGCTTAACACAAGAAAACAAAAGCAATTTTATTTATTTGCTTAAGTTGTATATATTTTATTAAGTATTATCAGTGTATGTTCCAAATATTATTTACTTTTAAAGATGTCTTTTTCGGTGAACTTTCTGCAACATATTTCAAAAACTTAGAGAATGAACTAAGGAAGTAATATTTTCAGAGGTATTTATTAATCAGGGATAATAACATGAAATTACCTCATAGTTATACGTAATAAGGGTTGCTATATTTCCAAGTATTGTAATGTTTAAAAATACATAATAGAATAAAAATAATTAACAACCAATCTTAAGAGACATCGTAGCATCAAAGCTTTTTTACCCATTGATGTCCGAAAATACGAATTGAGTTAATGTTAAATGTGTTTTTGCAAAAAAAGCTGGTATTACAGACATGAATACTTCAAAGCATATTTATTTTTCAAAATATAGCTACCACTTTAAAACATTTTGCAGACAGTGCTTAGTCTAAACATTTAATTTAACACATAAACAAGATAAATCAGGATTCCTATGATATGGATCTTTTTTAAATGGTAGCGAAAGGGTGATCAACCTGAAAATTTTAAGATCTAATAATTTTTTGACTTAACCCTTTCGCGCCGACTGTCACAAATACGTGCCAGCATAAAAAAGATCAACCAGGGTAAAAAGATAAAATTGGTAATCAAAGGAATTCTTTAGCAGTTTATTTGTGAGCGGAGTTATAATTGTTTGATTTATTTAATTCATCATTACTTTGTTCAAAATAAAACTATTTAGCTATACTTTGAATTAACATTGATTATATATATGATTAACACGTTCACGCCGGGATGACCCACCGGTGGATCAAGCTAGATTGTCTCAACGGGCGTATGAATTTTTGAAATGTTATCAAAAATGCCAAAAAATTCTAAAAGCTTTAGTTTTTAGTTGGTTGCAATTGCATAAAATATTTCGCAAAAAACATGATAATTGGCTCACCTTGCTGAAGAAACACAACTACTACCACATTTAACTTTTAAAAAATAGCGACAAACTTTGAATGCAATACCTGAATTGATTTAATCTGCATTGGTTAAACTTAAATTAATTTCATCTATTTGACTTGGTCTGCATTTGAAGGATTCCTTATTTTTTCTGATTTTATTTCCTGGAATTTTTTCTAGAAATAAAAGTTAAGATACTACTTATTTTAAAAAAAATTTATTATTCTATTCTTTTGCATGAATGCATTTTATTTACATTTTAATACAGTTGTATTTTTACTGTGCTTTTAGGTGCTATTTTTACTCCACATACTGAAGAACAGCAATCAGCTTTCAAATATGCAATTCATCTTCATAACAATAATGATTCTCAAGCTCGCTTTAAAGTAGAACCAGTTATAGAAGTTCTCGATAGTCCAGATGCTTTTAAAATGGCAAGATCATGTAAGTACTTTAAAACATATAGGTATATTCCAATAAGGAAAGGGGCCAAAATTTTCCAAAAATGCTTTTTTTATTCAACTTTAAACGTTTATCTTCATTTTGAGTTATTAACTAATGTGTATGTATAATTTCCTGAGTTTTTTTTAATTTTTTTTGTTAAGTCCACACTTGCTTTATATCATGGGGCACAGTCAGTGTGGCAGCTAGACATAAGTTTAAACTTTTAATTTAACATTAGAAAGACATAAAGTGTCAATTTAAACCCCCTATTTTGTTGCTCTGTAATTCGGAAAAAAATTACTGAAAGTGTGGAATATTTTTGATTTTTCATAGTTTGATCCAATTTAAATGCTTATTTAATCCTTCATGTGTTAACCGTCTTGAAACGTATATATATATATATATATATATAGTCATTCTTGTTATACCAAGATAACTGGGAAAGCCAAAGTGGCCTTTGAGTATTTTGGTTTAAAACTAATTCACAGAACTATAGGATGCTGGATGCTGGATATTGGGGTTATCTCGGCGTTTGGCGCGAAACGCCACTAACCGATTTATCGAATCTGTTTTGTCGTATTCTAGGAGGTCCTAAATATCATTGAAGTTGTAGTATGTTGTAATAACAAATCAAGTCCTTAAAGAAATAAATCTTTAGTTTTGAAGTGAAAATCATCTTTGGAATGGGGAGATCCCCTTGAGTAGAGTTATATGATAAAGTTAATAGTATTTTGATAGTATGCAGTTTGAGAATAAAAAAATCGGTAATTCGGCAGAAATTCGAATTATCCCGGATTATATCAATATCGAACAACTTATTGAAATCTGATGTGGTGCATGTTTTTGCATCGCTATAAAATTTTGTGGTCAATTTAGCTATAAAGCAATTGATATCATCAATGTTTAAGTCTTCTCTGAGTAATCTATTGCTAATCGCCCTTGGGTCGCCAGTCATTGTACGTAAAAATTTACCTTCAGTTGTAGATAGCTTCTTACAGAACTATAGTTTCTTTATCTATGTTTCTCAGCTTGGTGTTTCCTAGAATATTGTGGTATTTACGAGCCGCAAAATCGTTTCATTTTTTTTCTCATTTCTTCTACTGCTTTTTAAAATTTTTAATCACCATCCGTAATTTGCTCAGAGACTGTTATGTTTACTATTACGCTCTTATTTCACAAAGCAATTCATGTTCCAAGTTTTATTGAGAATTATTATTATTTTTGAATACAGCCCAGATATCTTATAGAATAACAAATGATAAACCTAGAGGCATTCTGTCTTGGTAAAATATATAATAATCCGTATACTATGTCTAATAGCATTTCTCATTTTATTAAGTTTTAGCCTTTCTATACAATAATTCGGCTAACTTCAGAATGATNAAAAGAATATATTTAGTTAATTTACATGTATTAATGTATTTTATTTAAATATAGTGCTTGTTGCTGTTAAATTGTTGAGGCTTATTAGAATGGAAATATTCTAAATATACAGCGAAAACCTCCAATCAATACAAGTCATCAATTTTCGTTCTTTGAAAGTTATAAATTCCCATTTTGATTAATTTTCCGCTCGAAGTACTAAACTTTTATTTGGTTAGCAAGCTATTTTAGCATTTTATTTTTTCAAAGTTTTACTTATTTTCCACTTAATGAAAGTCAAAAAAACTCACAGAACACCAATAATGGGGAAATGTCTTGAAACAACACGCGAGAAAATTGCGCCAAAAACTAAATATAAATGCCTTTCTCCTAAATAGATTTAACTTCCTCTCAGCGCCAAATGAAAGATTTTTCCTCCCTTGTGAGTTTAATGACTAAAAAATGCATAAAAATTTGCTGCTTCAAATATCAGCTAGGCATACTTCTTTTTGAGGCTTTTTTTTGATCGATGGCGGCTTTTATGAAGAATCTTGGACTTAGAAGCAAAGATGCATGGCAGGCTTGGCGACGCTATATAAGTCGATTATTGGCTCCGAAAAGCCAAGAAACTTTAATGATCATCAACAAAGCGGAGGTAGCTCCCTATTTTATACATTTTATTCATTTTCTTTGAAGAAAAAGATCTTTTGAAAGATGAAAGATTTTATAAGATACTTATCTAATATTAAAATAGAGTGCATACATTAGATGTCCCCAAGAACAATTTTCTTGCCAGATGTCATCGCGATTGGCGTTCTATGTTTTGACAGTTTCGGCATTTAATGATGTCGCTAAAGAACATTTTTTTTCAGCTTGTTACAGAAAGCAACTGTTTTTGTATTCGAATGAAATTTATGGATTGGAAAAAAGTTATCAGGATTTGTCTGTGGGGAAAAAAATTCTTCTTTTATTTTGCTTTTCGATGAAAGACTTCTTGTTTTGCTCTCAATAGTGTTTCTAAAAAAGATTTATAATTGAACATATGTTTGAAATTTTGCGGTCTTTTAAAAGCGATTGGATACAGTAAAAAATATTTCGATTTTCCAACATGTTTTATAAAAGCTTCATTTATTACTTGTATTGTGATCGCGAAAATAAACTGGATCACCACAACTGTATTCTATAATAAAAAATTATTAAACTAATGCAAGTAGAAGTCATATACCAAATGCCATGGATAACAAAAGAATATATTTAGTTAATTTACATGTAGGGATGGCCACAAGTGACTAAAATGTGAAAAAAAGTGATTAATAAAAATCTAAAATCTATTAAAGGGTTTAAAATTAGCAACTTCTCCTTGCATATTTCTTTCAGTTTACGATTGAAGGTGATTACAAAGAATTTTTCACTCTCGTTATGATTAATTAGAATGCATGCCATGGTGGTAGTTACGATTGGATAATTAAATACATTAATTAAATAAAAATAAATTTAGTTTTTACCACTACTTAAATTTTTAGCCGCCTCTGGCATCCCTGCTCATGCAAACTACCACGCTAAGAAAAGAAAAAAAAATTGCGATTGATTACGATCAGCGTGGTCTGACAACTTTTTTCATTCCCTTGTTAATACTATCGAAGAAAAAATAATTTTTTTTAAAAAAAAAAAGAGATAATAATTCGTGATTTTTGGAAGAAAAAAAATTGCTATCTGCTGCTCATCGTACAAAACAAAAAACACCAAAAAAAAGCCAACCGACCTGTGTAGGGGGCAGGGAACTGTCCTTGCATCAGAAAGGTCCTGGGTCTGAATCCCGGGCAAGGCATGGATGTTTCTTTCTCTCTGTGTGTGTTCTATGTCCTTTCTCCTTTGTGTGTGAATGTGACCCGCCCTATAAACGGGTTGTGGTTGTGTGAATGGAGTGGCAGAAGTCGAATTCCTGGCCATAGATGGCGCCACTGAAAAATAGGAACAATCGCATCCCTACTGCCTAAACAGGCAAACGACAAGAAAAAAATCGTGCAAAAAAGGCTAAATGAATCAAAATCTTAATTTTGAATTTATTTCCTACATATAAAAATTTTTTTAAAGGCCTTTCTTCTGTCACTGCAATTTAGAAAGATGAGCACCAGAACCTTCCTGACCGAGTGGTTTCCCCAATTTGACTGACGCTCTGTAAGGCTTGGAAAGCGATAAACTCGTTGAAAAACCATTTTAATTGTAACTGGTTTTTGCAAGGAGTAAATCAAGCTTATATTATTCTAAATTATAGACTATTTATCTCTATTGGCATTTTCTTTTGTGCAGGAACTTGTTATTATATTTATGTTATAACTGTTACAAAAATTTGGCAACAACGGAAATTTTAATTTTCTGAAAGAAGACATAATAAACTTATATTCTTACCAGTTTTTACTTTCGTCCGTTATGATAAATATAAGGTTTCAACTAGACGCTCTGTGGCACTGCCCCAGGCACCCAGATAAATATTGATGATGATGATGAAGTTCTGTGGCGACGCATAATACAAAATGTTTTCATACACTGTATACTATTTTCATGATGTATGGGTTAGGGGACGCTACGCGGCCCAGGCACCCAATTTGTTTTAAATAAAGAAAAAATAAACGTTCTGTGGCTTGGAAATTGCAGGAATGACAAAAGTATTAATAAAATGGTAGCGAATTAAATAGCGAAATTTGTAGAATTATATTAACGCATATTCTTTAACACGTTGAACGCCGCGTTAGCCATCGGTGGCTGGCACTGAACTTTCCATTTAGGCCGCGTCAACCACTGGTGGCTGACGCTGAAATTACATTTCGACTGAGTCAACCACCAGTGGCAGACACTGAAATTACATTTAGGCTGCGTGTACCACCACTTGCTGACTTTTCACATATGCCGCGAAAAACAGCTGGCTGACAACGTATAACATGATATAGAACTATAAAATCTCCACTCTTTTACGGAAATGCAGAAAATTTATTCAAAATTTACTTAATTGTTGTGATTCTTGGTTTAATAAATTCAATTTAGTAGAATTTTCAATACTATTTTTGAACAATTCGTAGGCATATATAATTCACCACTTTTTTCAGATATGTTATGCTAAACCTTTTATAAACTAGCAAAATCTGTCTACATTTCCAAATTTAGTTTGTAGTTATTTACCGTGTGGTGAGACGAGCAAGTCATGTAAAATTAGAGTGGCATTTAATGTGTTAAAAATGTAAATGCGTTACAAGTGCAATAACGATGCAATTTATACGAAACTTTGAATTTTCGATATGTAAGGGTTGAAAATTTACTTAAAATAGTAAATTAAAGCAAACGTAAATTTAGTTGCCACTAAAAAATTTTTACATTACAAAGCGGGCTAGCTGGCATCTCTGAAAATGTGGTTTCCGTATCTATTGTGTTAAGTAACGGCATGCCGTTTTTTCAAGATTTTCCGCAAAGTTTTGTTTATAAATTTAATGTAGTGGTAAATGTTTTTTTCAATTCCGGTTTTCACAAATTTTAATTTTTGTAATTTTACCTTATATTTTATTTTTAACTTTAGTTGATAACTTTTTAAACAATGGGCCGCCAAAAATTTCAGCAATTTTAAAATTTCTCCAGTTAGATATAATTTTAGAATTACCAAATGTTTCTTCACATTGAATCTGAAGATTGATCAAGATATTTGTTTACATGACATTTTCGTCTTTACCCAAAATAAAAGAAGTGTGTAAATGAAATCTAAAAAAGAATATTGAAGAAACGCTTCATCCTGCGATATTGGCTATTTTGAAAAGATTTGATAATATAATTCAATAATAAAAATAAGTACTATGAGTTGAATAAATCCGTATTAATACAACTAAGTATTAATATAATGGGTGTGCCAATATTTAATTATGTTACTAAGTTTTTTATTAACTTACAATTTTTACATTGTGTGGGTTCCAAGTTTTAAAATTAATAATTGAAAGTAATAATCTAAAATTACACAGGTATAATGCAGTACAAGTGACAAAGCTGACAGTTCCCCTCTCGTGGATGTCAAATTTAAGCAATGGGGGGGGGCCAATAAAAGTTTTGTAAAAATAATGGATCCCCACACCAAAAAGTTCAAGAAATCTTCGTATGGAGAACAATGTGGTAATAAACAAGAATCATCGTTTTGTAATTATAAAAGTATACTACACTATAGAAAGGCATTTAATTACTTGACGCAAACTTCTGAGTAGTGTAAAATAAATTTTAAACAGGATATTTCAAAATTCTATGACTAATGTAAAATTTTGTTCAGAATAAATGATAAAAAAAAAAATATTGAAATAAGTTGTTATTAAGTAATTTTTTTTTTTTAAATTTTGAAAAAGAGAAAGATCTTTAAACTTTCTAGTGTTTAATTTTTACTATGTAGAACAGCAAGCAAAATATTCTGTCAACTTATAATTAAAATAATTTTCTTAATTTACTCTAAATTGATTTAACATTCAGAAAATCATTACGCCCTCTAAAAGTCTCCCTGGAGGCGATAGAGCCCACGTTGGGAACCTAGGCTGTAGTTAAAAAAGAAACTGCATCTGCAGCACAAAAGAGGATACGCATACATATATAAACTTGTAGCGGAAGTATCGAACAGAATTTGTTACGTACAGTGCACCAAAAAAATGAGCTCTCCTGACAGGGGAGAAAGCGAGACGGAAAAGAGGAAAGGCTGGTAGTCAAAATCATTTCAGTTATAACTAGTTTTCGGGAGTAGTTAACTTATTCTTTTTAAAACAAATCAACGATATAGTTCGTTCACCAGGAGTTGGCACTTGGCTCCACCTCCTCGGACGCAGAGTTCATTTCATAGCGGGGGAGTAAGAGGAAAAACATTTCCCCGCATGAAATCGAGATAATCTCTAATGCGTGCAAAGCCTCCACACGGTTTTTTATAGGTAGTCCAATCAGACCACTATGATGGCAAACCAGTTTACGAAAGAACCCTTTAATAGAAAAACTAGTAAAAATAAAAAAGCGGTAGTAAATATATGTCTAAAATTTTTTTTAATTTTTGAATATGATTAGTTTGTCTTATTTACTTGTCTACCACTACAGATTCAATTCTCAAATATATATGACAAGTTCCTCTCAGTCACTTTTAAAATAGAATTTGATTTCATGCGCTCAAACTGTTCACTTTTTAAATAGTCTGCGCAGACTACTTATAAGAAACAGTGTGGAGGCTTTCCGATGTAGAAGGTGATGGCCTAACACAAACAGTGAATTCTTTTTCAGTCTCTTACTTAGCTTTATCATCAGCTATTATACCTTTCGTCATTCTAGATAATTTATATTTAAATACTTTTCCCCAGCAAAATATCTCAAAAAGAACAAAGTATTCAATAAAAAGAGAGAAATATCAAAAAGTATATGAAATAAAATGCACATGCTCAAAATATGCACATGAAGATCGCCAAATAGCAGCCTTGTTCACATCCTTCTCCCCAAAATAGTGAAATAGTATCATCCGATGCCACGTGATGAAGGCGGAGCCAAGTGACAACTCCCGGCGAACGAACTTTATCTACGGAAAAGAAGCAGTTTTATATATAGACTAAAATTATAAAAGAAATCCTGATAGTTACAGATATTTAATTTTTCTCAAAAAAAAAAAAAATGCTAAAATGAAATGTCTTTCGTACCAGTTTTTTCTCTTTTCCGTCATGCTATAAAAGGGCTTTTAGCCATGTCTACTGACCACGGCAACGGAAATGTATTTTCCATATTATGACAAATCCCAATACTCTGGGGGTCAGAAATCCGAATTCATAAAAAAAAAAGTTATGTTTATTCACGTTTTTGTGCCTGAGGATCACCCCCTCGAAGCATATAGATTGGGTCTTGGAAAGTGAAAATCTGATCATTAGATCAAAAAATTTTTAAGGTGGTCAGTTGTCTTCCTCTTTTATTATGCGCTCTGTGCGTGTAAAAGGAAATGCTGTGCCACTTTTATTTTTCCGAAGGTACCCTAATATAACGCGTCGCTCCTTACATAATTCGTGCCAACGTTCTCTTTTTTAGCTGTAAAAGAACCTCGAGTTCATTTGGTTAAATATTGTTTGGAAAAAAAACTTAAAGGTGACTTATATCAAAATATCTGCCAAACTTCGCCGATATTAAAGAAGATTTTCCGAAATTATAACGAAGCAGCGATATTTTATTTAATTTTGCTTGCACTTAAACACTTTCATGCGTGTTATTATTTTACAATAAATGTTAATTTTACGATTTATATATACTACGGTGATCAAAAATATTTAATTTTACATGTTTTTTTAAAAATCATTACCAACTGACAGGACAAATATAATATGCAAATTGCAGAAAAGCTAGTAGTACGTTGAACTATCTTTCCAAAGAGTAAATTCTTTAAGGTACATTGAGCTACATTTCCCCGGAGTAAATTCTATAGCTGAATAAACCATATATGTGGTGGCTACGGTTTAAGAAAGAATGATAAACACTTCATGATTATGATCTAAATCACGACAATTTTTTATTTAGACTACTTTTGTTTTAGTATATTGTCCGTGAGATTTAAAATCTGGAGACAGCTCGAAATGCGTTAATGGATATAGCTCGTAACGCGTATTTACGAAAATTTAAACAGCTCGAAGTGCGTTTTTAAGAAAATAGACATAGATATTTCAAAATTCATTTTCGTAAACACGTATTTCGAGCAGTGTTCATTTCGTATACAAGCATTTTGAACTATGTCTATTTTTTTAAATTGACATTTCGAGCTTAATGCCAAAATATTGCAATTCGAAGTAACAATAACCTTTCACAAGCACCTATCTAAGAATCAATAACTTACAAAGCCATATTGTAATCAAAATCTCTCCGACATTCTGTTTTGCTTCGTACAGAAATCTAAACATCATTTATGAATATATCAGCAGAACTCAAGCTACATTTTAATGCAATTGAACCTGATTAGATCATTACACATAAAATACAACATATATTCTAAAGCTCCTTTAATAAAACCGAAAATAAATTAAACACACATGCCTTTTTAAACGCTTTATATAAATATTACCAAAGCATAAACGAAACTCGTAATGCATTTTTTAACTTAAATAGTGGACGTGATTTTTCGTATAAACGAGAGCAAATCTTTCATAGTCTCCATTATAAATCCAATGCATTGCTTCATTTCTCCAAAACAAAACGAAATAGTACTAAGACTAATGCTTAATGTCAAACTATTTTTAAAAATATTACTACTCAAAATAACATTAGACTTTCCCAAAGACTTCTCTTAAAACTTTAACTTTGAGTACTTAAAATCAATTTATTTAATTATTCAACAATGACATACTGTAATCAAAATCTCTTTAAAAACTTTTTTTTGCTTTGCATAGAATTTATTTTAAATACTATTTATTAATAGATCAGAAGAACTCAAACTACATTCAATTTCATTAAAACTGATTAGATATTTACACATAAAATACAGCATATCTTTAAATGTTTCCTTAATATAACCAAAACATTATATTTCTTCATTTAAATACATGCCTTTTTAAAGGGCATCTAAAAATATTACCAAAGCATAAACGCAATTAAATAGTGACCATGAATTTCCATATAAAAGAGAGCATATATTTTATAGCCTCAATCATAAATCCAATGTACTGCTTCTTTTTCTTCCACAACAAAACAAACTAGTACCCAGAGAAATACTTAAAGTCAAAATATAACATTTCAAAGTAACATTAGACTTTCACAAAGACTTATCATAGAGCGATTAACTTTGAGTTATTAAAATCAGTTTCTTCAATTCTGCCGCTATACCATGTTGTAATCAAAGTGTCTCTAAGCTTTTGTATTGCTTTGTACAGAATGGAGACAAGAAAAAAAATTCTTTTTACAAAGGATGAACAATAGACATAAAGGATCAAGGGAATTCTACAATGTTTCGTGCTTTATCAGTCGCAAACAATGACTTCCGGAGAAGTTTCCAAGTTGTTTTGATCACTTTAAATTGACGAGAATGGAAGTTCTTGCTTTTATTTCGTCGAGAAATGTATGGCTTTAATTATTATTATTTTTTTTTTTTACAAAAAAGAAGTAAGAGCTTGAATAAACATGGTTAAACTCAAATCAATGCTTTATATTTGCTTATTTTAAGTTTAAGTTAAAATTTCTAAATTTTAAAGACAATTTTAAATAAAAAGGAGTACATGAGACGTTATTTTTCGTTGTAGGAATATATATGCTTAATATTACTATTTAAACGAATATAGAAATTAAAACGTATGTTTCAAGCAAAAAAAAAATTTCTTGAGGATGTTCGTTAATTCTTTGAAACTTTCACAGACTACGGGATAAAAATTGCTTCACTTTTAATCCCACTTTTTAGTTTAATAATACCGGGGAAGCCAACTTTTTGGAAAAATTTCCTCCAGTGGTAGCTAAATTTATGTTTTTATGTATTATTCGCTATTTGTAAATTTAATGTAGTTTTTTTTCACACTACTACAAGCAAATGATTTAAAATTTTATGTGTAAAGCCACTTTCCACCAGCTCTCTCATTGAGAGGATTTTGAAATATCGGCAAAATTACCAAGAATTCTGAAAACTTCAGAAATTTTGTCAAATGTTAAAGCCTATATTTAGTTTTCAAATACTACTGTTGCTACATTTCTAATGATAAACAAAAAAATTATAATTTAAGTTAAATTTAAGGTGTAATTATTAGGAAATAGTTCAAATTATGATCTCTTTGAATTGTTAAAAATACCATACTACAGATTTACAAAATGAAAAAATTATGCTATATTTTGTACATTTTTGTCCGGTTTTGTATATTTTGATTACCTTGCATAGCTGCCGACTCTTACCGTTTTTTTCGTGAAATATTATACTAAAAACATAGCTGCCAACTTTTACTACGTTTTTTAATAATATATAATACGAGAAACACAGTTAGCAACTTTTGCGAATTTCTTATAAGATTCCAATTTTATATTTAACCCTTTCGTGCCGACTGTCACAAATATGTGACTGCATAAAATCGTATCAATCAGAATAAAAATATAAAACTGGTAATCAAAGTATTTCTATAGCAGTTTATTTGAGGGCGGAGTTATAATTGTTTGATTTATTTAATTCACCAATATTTTGTACAAAATAAAACTATTTAGTTATACTTTGAATTAACATTGATTATATATATGATTAATTTAACAATAATTAAAGTAAAAACAAAGTAAGACTTTTAAATTAGCAATGACTGTATTTAAGTTACCGTTTTTTATTTAATTACAACTTGGTTCTGATTTTGTACGAATGCTTTTCTGAATCAAGCGTCCTCAAGGGGTTAAAGTGCTAGTAAAATGTATGATTTAGTATTTTCTATTGTTAAATTTATAAATTTACTTGCAAATGATTATTTCCTCCACTATGCATACATAATTTAAATATAGAAATAAAAGTGTAATAATCATTTAGTAAATGGTTTAGGTAGAGGCGTGGTGCTTAGGTAGAGGCGTGGTGTATGATGCTTAAAACTATAATTCTATTGATATAGCATTACCACCCGGATAAATTATGGATAGAATTAAGTTTGGCAGCTAAGTAAAGACAGCTGTTGATGTTAAGCTTGCTTAAATCATTCTTGGATTAAAAAAATTAATTAAACATCAATTTATAACCACTGCATGTAAAAACGTATGCCTAATTCACTGTTTCAAATGTTCATTCTGTACAGTGCACAAAAGAAATAAAAAAATAAAATAAAATAAAATAAATAAATAAGCAAGGTAGACTCTGAATGACTTTTGATCAAATGAACTGATTTTCCCGCTTAAGACTGAAACTTAATGGTTCAAAGGCTCAACTTAATAAAAGATACTATTAGAGTAAACAATATTATAAGTTACGAAATCAGAGAAAAAATGTATTTTCTCTGAATAAACATATCTTGCTTTTTTATGGATTTGGATTCGGACCCGCATAATTTGGATGGGATAGAAATAGTTTTTGAGAAATCGAATTTTATACATATATGAAAATTTCATGTCACAAGAATTATTCGACAGATTGCGCGCACATTTTCCATTTTTCCATATAATGTTGCGGCTAGATATGGCTAAACAGTCAAAAGAGAAATTAACATTAAAAGGGTCCAAGCTTTCGACTGCTCTCCTTAGCAAACTATTGGGAACATAATTTCTAGATTTTGACCACTGTCTCCACCCCCCCCCCCGNCCGTGTTAGGAGTCTGTAATCTAAATCCATCGAATAAATGCTTCTTCAGTCAACGCAAGATTTTAAATCTGATTAGGTAACTCCAATTATCGTCTGCTCTAATTTATTAGTATATATAAATTTAGGTCTTCGACTAATTAAGATTGAGTCTGAGTAGGTAAAAATCTGGTCATTAGATCAAAAGTTATTCAAGGAGTTCCGTTTTTTTATTTATGTATTATTAATTTTTTTGAGCACTTGCATGCATTTATACCTTGTTCGATTAGTTTAATGTTTCTTAAATCATTTAAAACATAAGAAATAGCTATTAACTCTATAAAAATAAGTCTTTAAAATATACTTTGTTAGCGCATTGAAATACATAGTTAAAACTCCATTTATGTAAAAGTAACCTGACTTAAGTTACCTAATGTACTTATGGCTTCATTGCGTGTTAAAGTTGATCAGATATTTATTTTTTATCCCTCATAAAATAATGAATTTTTCATAAAATTATGAAAAAAATATATGCAAAGGAAGAATTATTTTTGTGTCTTATCACTTAATTTACTGATCTTTCACTTTATAAACATTCTGTTAATGAAGAAGTGAATAAAGGCTGCTAGTAATATTGATTACTTTCCGCCACAACTCGCCAACTGGTACTTCACTAAAGATACTGGCTAATGAGCAGACATTAAGTACACTCTTAAATCGTGTCTAGCTTAATGGTCACTCTCCTATTAACTCGCTCATACTAGATTTACTTTCCTCACTTAAAGATTATACATGTAATTAATTTCATCATTAGACTAGATGAAGATTTGGTTTAAAGTAAACAGGCATATTTTGATAACTATCTGAGTTTTCTGCAGGTTATTACAGGTTTTTCTTCTGTTCTAACAAAAGTAAAAGTTCGAAATTATTGTATTATTGCAAACTAGCTTAACCAACGCCTCCTGTAACTGAAAGCCACAGCCCTGTTTCTTGTAGGTAGTCCAATCTGACCACTATGAAAGTAAATTAGTTTACGAAGGAGCCATTTAATAGAATAACTAATAAAAAAAGTGACAGCAATAATACGTCTATTTTTTTTCAATTTAGGAATATAATTGGTCTGTCTTATTCACTTGTCTACCCCTAAAGATTCAATTCTCAAATATATATGCTAACTTTCTCTCGCTTACTTTTAAAATAGATTTCGGTTTTATACTCATCAGTAGTACGCTTTTTAAATAGTCTGCACGTACTAATTATAAAAAACCGTGTGGAGGCTCTCTGATGTAGAGCATGATCGCTTAACCGTCACTTCCTAAATCAGAAAACCTCTACATTGTTTTTGTAAGTAGTCAGTGGATTGTACGAAGCCGGTTTAAAATTCTATGTATTAAATTTCTAGTTAAAATTAAAAAAATAAAAATAAGTAAACCTCTTTATACATGAAGTTATTTTTTCCCGTCTCTACGAATACTCAGATTGCAAATTCTTCGTCTGATAATAGGTAAGAAAAGCCTTTAACCCTTTCGCGCCGACTGTCACAAATACGTGACAGCATAAAACCGTTTCAATCAAGGTAAAAAATATGAAACTGATAATCAAAGTATTTCTTTAGCAGTTTATTTGTGGGCGGAGTTATAATTGTTTGATTTATTTAATTCACCAATACTTTGTTCAAAATAAAACTATTTAGTTATACTTCGAATTATATTGATTACAGAGATGCCAACTTGCTCCAGACAGCAAATATATATTTTAAAGTGGTAGTTTATCAGTTGTGATTCTTGGTTAAATAAATTCAATTTAGTAGACTTTTATCCACCACTATTTCTAAATAATTCGTAGGCTTATATGATTCACCGCTTTGTGGTACGTATGCCATGCTATGCCTTTTAAAAAAGAAGCAAAAATGGTCAATTATTTGCAAAATTTACTTTGTAGTTATCTGCCATTTTATTAATTATTTTGGCTTGTCCGGAGCAGTTGGCATCTCTGTGATTATATATATGATTAAACTAACAATAATTAAAGTAAAAGCGAAGTAAGTGTGTCAGATTAGCAACGACTACATTCAAGTTACCGTTTTTTAGTTAATTACAACTTGATTCTGATTTTGTACGAATGTTTTTCTGAATCACCCGTTCCCAAGGGGTTAAGTAAAATATGTATTTCATTTAAATGAGTTGGTATGGATTCCTTATCCATTCCTGACAACAAATACGCTTTTCAAAGAAGTACTTTTTCAGAGGTGGTTTATATTTAATTTTATAACCAGCGTTGAAGACCGATCCAATTCTGAGTTTGCGATTATTAAAGCTCAACTCCGTTTCCTTGTAATTTTGAACTCAACCCAAAAAACGAGGAAACTCTTGGATCAAATATTAAGACAAATTAGATTTCGAGGAGGGCATTGTTGAAGGAACTAAACCGCATTTGCGTAACATGGAGAGGAAGACATCGAAAACCTTCCCACGTTTTGCCAGACGGCAAGGGGATTCTAATTCATGATCCGTCTACCATTGAGGATATTTTGCGCCAGTAGTGCAGTTGGTACGAGCCTGAAGTAGAATTCATATCAACTGGCCTACGTTATGATTCGAACTTGGCTCACTTCATTGGGAGGCGAACGCTAAATCCCCTGAGCCATCGCGGCTTTTTTCTTAGTGGTAGAGAAATGTCAATTGAAGTGACTAGCTAATTGTACATTGAATTCAATTCTAGCTTACACTTATAACACAACAAGATATCTAGTAGGCCTGTATGGTTAAATTATTTAAATGTAATGATAGTTAAAATCAATTTAAATTATTTTTAAAAAATTCAGAATCAAGTATAAATGTAGACATTTTGCTACTGCATTAAATATAAATTGATAACTTTCACAAATGTGAAGGATGCAGGTATGCCACAAATCACAAACATATATGATAAGAAACGTTCAAAACGATGAAAAAATATGTTACCAGTGCTAGTACTAATATTCAGTTTTTTATAGCCTACTGACTTCCCATTATTATTACTATTTTGTGTTTCATTTACATTAAATGAATCATAAAATTGTAAAATAGTAATAATTATTATACAAGTATATAAAACTAAGTCAATATATAAAATTCAGACATTAGTGCCTATCATGTTCAAACCGCACCTTTAAAATCTTTTTCAAACTGCATGTTTTTTTTTAAAGTAATACTGAATGCGGTACCAAACATTAGAAAATATTAACTTGAATTAAAACGTCCTGTAACTTTATTCATAAAAGCATTTTCACATTACTTTAAAAGTGTGGATTCCATCTATTCTTTTCAGAAAATAAAAGATTGAATATAAATTCAATGGTGTACAAGTAACAATTCAAATAGGATATACCGGTCTTGTAAAATTATCATTAATTAATTTATTGGCTCAAGGAACAATTTTTGTAGTGATATCAATTATAATAACATTTTCTTTTTATTTCCTAAAATACATAATGTTCCTTAGGATAAATGCAGCAAAAGCAGATTGCTCTTTATTAAACCTTACATCCCACTCTTAAACATGAAACAGCTCGTTAACGAAATATTTTATGCATAATTTGTGTTTGCACAAGTTGTGTAATTTAATTAAGAATGAGGCAATTCGCTGAAGGGATTTAAATAAATATAAAAATATAAAATGGTTATTTGCGTCTATTTCTTTAATTTAAATTTTAGAAAATTTATAAATCACGTTTTGTTTCGATTGAAATAATTCGTATTTCATTTCCACAAAATCAATAAAACTTATCTATAGTCTCAATTTTGTTTTATTGTTTATACAGAATAAAAATCTTCATTTTAATTCCTTAAATTCATGAAATTAATTTTATTTTTATTACATTAAATACATAATAATGCTTAGGATTAACGTATTCTCCCCATATGAAACCTTACATTTCATTCTTAGAGATGAAACTGCTCTTAAATGAATTGCTTTTTTTTGCATAAATTGTATTTGCACAATTTGCATAATTTACTTACGAATGTGGCAATTAGCTGAAAGGATTTAAATAAATATAAATTAAATTATTTATTTGCGTGAATTTCTTTAATTTAAATTTTAAGAAAGTACATAAATCAAATTTTGTTTCAATTTAAATAATTCATTTATCTTTCCCCAAAATCACTAAAGTAATCTAGACTCTCAATTTTGTTTCATTGTTTATGCAGAGTAAAATAATTTTCTTTTAATTCCTGAAATTCATTTTCTTTTTATTACCTAAAATACATAATAATGTTTATGATTAACACAAAGCTTGTTCCCTTTGTATTGAATGTTACATTTCCCCCTCAGATATGAAACTGCTCTTTAACGAATTGTTTTACGCATAATTTATGTTTGTACAAGTTCCATAATTTACTTAAGAATGTGCAATTTACTGAAAGGATTAAAAAAATATAAATAAATTACTTATTTGCTTCTAGATTTTTTTTAGTTTAAATTTCAAGAAAGGATATAAATCAAATTTAGTTTCTATTTAAATAATTCATTCTTCACTTCCTCAAAATCAATAAAACTAATCTAGAGTCTCAATTTTGTTTTATTGTTTATATAGAATAAAATTGGCCACACTTAAACGCAGCTTGCATTTCGATTAGCATACAAATGCGTGGATAACTATGGGCAAAAAAGTATATTTTCTCTCTCAAACATTTCCATCGCTTCCAGCTAAATTGGCTCGAGTTCAACCTCATTTTCTATGCGTAAGTGAAAGTTTTATTTGTATGTGTTTTGAGAATATAACACGGGAGAAAAATTCGCAAATATAATGAAAAAGATAAAGTGAAAGAAACTAAGCTCTGGAGTTGTTTTATTTTAACCGCCATTTCTTTCTTGAATACACAAAGATAATAAGGATCTGCCACATAGGCATGCACGCAAGAAGCTATTTTTGGAGAACACTAATTTTGTTAGAGTTCTTGCTGTAGATGTGATAAGACTCTATTTACTTTTGCTGGCATAAAAAGGACTTTTTTAAAACTCTTTTTGTGCGTGTGTGATTTATCGCACCTAGTTCAAACATTCTCACGCAAAATTTATTTAATAAAAATTTATCAGAGACAATTATTCAGTTTCATTAAAAAGATTCATAATGGGAATTAAGTCTGAAATTGAATCATTTTTCTTGCATTTGCTAAGTTTGGTGTTAAAATGACAGAATAACATCTCCGAGCTTTTTTTATTTTTCTCTGAAAATCATTTATGTGTTTTGAAAAAAAAAAGAAAATGCAGAAGCTGGAGTTTAGAGTTATCGATTTTATTGATTAATATAATTGCAAAACTTAATTAGAATTATATACATATATTTTTAAAGGTAAATATGACTCGCATTTGTGATACATTGAAATAATACGAAGCGTATATTGCAAATTTATTGAAAAAGGATATTTAAAGAGCATTTCCTCTTTTAATCAAAATTCGTCATCGTAAATAATTTTAAAGTGATATTTTTTATACTATGAAAAAATCCTGAAAAGTACCAGAAATTCTCCCAAAAACCCAATCATACTCTTAAATAAAAATCTGATTAAAAACCATTTTGATTTATAAATTGCATTACGTTTCACTATGTTGAATTTGATTTCATGTCTTATATTTTATGTATTTTCTTACAAAACTGTTCAGGTTTAGGAATAACACTTTTGCTTCTTTAAATGGTTATTCCCTGAAAATATCGCACATGAATGCATGCTGGCCCTGAGGTAGCAATAAATAAAATAGCACAAAATATACATGACTGCAAACCTGTATCTTTTATTCTACTTTAATTTAAATGTACTACTCGCTGTTTATTCAATATTTATAGAAAATCTCTGCACCAGAAAAAAATTGAATACTACGAATATTAATTCATTAACAAGATTAACAACGAAACCTGCTTAATAAGTCAATGTGCTCATCTCTGTACCATCCCATTACACATTGTAGATACTTTTAAAGTAGGATAAGGTGCGTTTTGAATCCAGTCTTGAGCATCACTTCATGCAACAGAAAATATCCTTTCAAGCTCTTATAAATAAAATGCTCTGAAAATATAAAAAGGTGAAACAAGCTGCATTCAAACATCACCTCCTACATCAGAAAGCCTCCACATGACATTTTGTAAGTAGTCTGCGCAGAATATTTAGAAAGTGAACCGGTTGTGCGCACTAACCCAAATTCTATTTTCAAAGTGACTGATAGAAATTTATCATATATATTTGAGAATTGAGTCTGTAGAGGTAGACAAGTAACGAAGCCTAACCAATCATATTCATAAATTAAACACATTTTCAGACATATATCTACTACCACATTTTAATTTTTACTAGATTTGGTAATAAATAGCTCTTTCGTAAACCGGTTTACATTCATAGTGGTCTGATCGGACTACCTATAACCGACCCAACCGTCTTTTAATATAAAAATTTGAGGAAAGAAAATTTATTTTGTTTCAATATTTATTAACCATTTATTTTATATCTAATTAGGTGGTAGACGAGGATCTGAGAGCGGTCAGTTTTATTTTTTAATAAAATATATTTTAGTTATTTAACCAATACCCTGTTCTTAATCGGTTAACTCCCAGCGTCATATATTTAGGACAGTTCCCTTTTTCAAGCACATTCATTGTGGTGGGAAACTTTTTTCAGCATTTTTATTTATCTTTATGAATTAAGAGATTCTCAGATACCACAATGATTTAGTTATTTCTGATTAGATCTAGAATTATAAGGAGCAAGTTCTTATTGATCTATCAAATACATTTTGAATGCCCTAACAGTAGAAAACACAATTAATTTCGATAATATATTATACCACTTTTTCCATAAAACCACTTTTTGTATCATTTCAATTTATAACTTCGGGACGAAACGGGCTAATCACTTTTTGACTAATATATTAAAGGGTACATGTCAGGCTACTGAAAATGTGAAAAGCGGTAGAAACTCAATTCAATTTTATTAATTAATTAACTCTTCAGTCATTCAATCGTATTTAACACCTTGAGTTGCACTTCAAAATATTAATTCTTAAATCGGAAACTTTTTTTGCTGTCACTTTAGATAGTTAACGGAACAAAGAAATATCCTAATAAAAGGTGTTAATTTTTAATTTATTTTTATAAAACTTTGAATCCTAACAGTCTGGACCCTGCTGAAGTTTAATGATTTTTTAACACGGTTAGATTAATTTAAGATATGAACAAGAAAATGAAGTCCATGATTTTTAAAAGAAGAAACTTGAATTACTGTGAAAAAAATTAGTTTTCATTTAACCACATTTCCCTTCTTGCATAAATTAAGATAATAAGTTACTATCCCAAGAACAAGCTTTCTAAAAGTTATTTTGAAAAATTCTAATTTTATAAGAGTTCTTGCTATAATTACTGTGCACTGAAAGCACTCTGACGATTGAAAAGCCATTATAGGTTTTTCAATATTTACTTTTTTTACTCACATTTAAGTTACATTTATACAGATGTTAACTTGAATTATCTCGTTATTAAATTTTTATTGAAATTTTAAATAAATTTTAATTAGAAACAAAAAATGGTTTTATTATTTTATTTTAAATGTTGATTTATAAGCAAAAAAAATAAGAAAAAGTAATTTATTTATTCCAAAAATATGGTTATAAATATTACTCCTAACATCATGTATTTTTATTTATATATTTATTATTATTATCATTATTTTGAAGAGAAGAAGTAGATTAATTATAGAAATACAATTCTCTTGAGCTCACAAATAAAATTAACCAAAAAAGCCTATTTTTGTTAGAAATGCATGGCAGCATGCTAAAGTACTCTAATTTGAACATGCAAGAATAATTTTAATGAAGTAAATTACTTTTATGTTTATTTTTATGCATGTTTATTTTAAATTGGTACAAAATTTAAATTTGAAAAGTACTATTAAAGGGAAAAAAATTGAAGAAGACTTCCGATTGAAGTCAATAGTGTCTAGTTATTGATTGTGGAAGACCCCTGTTTATTGACATCATAAGCGGCTTTTTATATCATTTCAACTTGTCATCTATCAAGCCAGACCTGTCAAAGTCAGACTAGTCAAGTCCCTTTCAAGTGATCTTAGAAACAAGGTTTGCGAAGTATTTATTGGAACTTTTTATTAGGAAATTTTATGTGAGAAAATATAGATATATCTATTCTCATTGTTCTTTATTTAAAAAAAAAATCTTGTTGGTGGCAAAGAAAATTCCATGGTCAATAACACAGCCCATATTTCACTAACAGATGTTTATGGTATCATTTTTTTTCAATATTTTTTTGATCGAGCTATAACGTTTGTGCCTTCTTATCTAGTCATCAAGACGTGCATATATTCTTTTATTTATTCAGCTTTTTTCTTTAATAAAAGTGCAATCTTTTGTCATGGTATAAAGATTTTATTATTTTTGGAATAAAAACGAGTTTAATGATTATATTTTGTTAAAAACATGTATTTTCAGATTTACTTTATAGATTAAAATAAAGCCTTTATTTATTGTTATATACATACATATATTCTTTGTAATAGTTTTCTTACATAATTTATTTTCACAACAGAAATATTTAATTAATTAAGAAAATTAGTGAGGATTGTAAGTGATGAAAAAAGGTGTTAGCTTCTTTTATGTTTTAAGTCATTGATCACCGCTATATAACCGACATCGTATAAATGAGAACCTTTTTTATATTTTTTTAAGCTCAGTATACATACTTATTGATATACAAATAAATTTTGTAATTTTTTTTAAAAATTTTTTTGAAGAAATGATAGGGTCTTAAAATAAGAGACTTGACCCCCTATGGAGATAACAAAGGTTAGCTCTAACATGTTGTTATTCAAATTCTAAGCGATAATATTTGGTTAATCAATTTAAAAACGATTAAAAATGCTTTTGAATCGCTAATAAAGCTAAATATCGATCATTGAATTATGTATTAAAAGTAATTAGGTCCAAAAACAATGAATTTCACAATAGTTATGACCATTTTTTTTTCACTTTTTTCTCACACTTTTGGATAAAGCAAAACCGAAAAAAAATTCGCGAAGAATACTTTCATATTTTTTTGTTTTTTCTGTTTATTGTTATCGCATAAATTGAGGTAATTTTCAATTTCCTCAAATATCTGCATACTAAATAGAATTTTGTATTAAACTACAGGTTATAATCTCCTGAATTATTCTAGTGCAAACTCACTTAAATATAAAACTCCAATCTATAGTTAAAATATTTTTCCTTTTCTGATATTACATTAAAGTTTTTTCGAACATAAGATTCGTGACATTAGAACGAAAATGGTCGGGATAGCCTGGTTGGTAGGGCATTCAGCCTATGTCCAAGTGGTGGTGAGTTCAATCCCCTCCTGCCAAAGATTCCCCGAGTAGTAAATAGTGACTGGTGCACGTTAAGCCTGGCCAGGAAATAAAGTCCTTCCTAGTTCCCATAACAAATCAAGGCCTCAAGGGGTACTGAATTGGAGATTGATCGTTCTCTGGTTCAGGTCATAATTGAAATCTGTGGGCGAATGAATGGATGTATGAATGAGTCCGCTTTTTTAAATGAGCTGTGACGTGTGTGTGAGGGGGCTGATATCGTATTCATGACCATAAATGGTGCCACTGAAAAACAAAAAATGCACCCTCTGCCAGCCACCAAGCAGGCTTACTGGTATCGGCAAGTGACATTAGAAACAACAACAGAATTAAAATGCATTTTTAATTGCCATATACAATAAATACAAAATACTTATTTGGTTAGGCGAAATATACTTAATATATATATTATAAATTTGAATTATGTGAATTGTTAAAGAATTTTTTTCCGCAAGAATTTTTCCCTTACAAATGGGTGAATTCTGATGGATTAAAATTTTGAATGGAGACATTGGACATTTTAACAAAAATTCTGTTTTCCAGAGCCTTTCTACATTGATGTACTTTCACCATAAGACAATTTTCATAAAAAGAGAGAATAAAATGATGGAAATAATTGACAGGTTGTTTATTTTATTTAAGTCCCAACTTTTTTTATTTTTTTTTACTCGACGCGTGACTAGTATTGACTTGTTATTTTCAGGTCTATTGAACTTCATACTGATTTAAAAATAAAGTTAAAGAGATTTTTTAACTTAAAACTAACCTCACTTACTGAAAGTGTAGATGAGTAGGGAACTTAAAATTTTTCTCTCATTCTTCTGTACTGAATGTAATACAGGAGAGCAAGTGTAAAATGAATACAATAAAAATTTCTATAATTATTGTCTTTCTACTGAATAGCTATCTGAATGTTATCACTTGTTGAAAAAGTACACCTGGTCTTTAACAAAGAAGAATGAAATAAAAAAGGGTTTAGATTATTCCCGTAAAAAATTTTATGAGTGCGTAGGGGAATTATGCCATTATTTTATTCCAGTCTGAAGATGCTTACCTCTTCAGACTAGAATTGACTCCCCATTTTGGGACTAGACTTGAGTCTCCCATTCTGGGATCTTTCTAACAAATGTTGAAAGAACAACTGTTAAATTCCTTTAAAATAATTTTTTGACCGCTGTCTGTTTTATGACTTAAAAACAGATCTATTGTTGTTCATGCACAATGTTTATAAATTCTGTAGCTAGAATAATTTAATTTTTATGAATGTATTTTACATGATGAAGCAAAAGGAATTTAGTATGAACTTGAAAAATTAAAAGAAAAAAAAACGAAAAAAGGCCTGGATTACTTTCCAAACATTTTGAAAAAATATTCCAACAGCGTGTAATACCTTTAAATAGCAAAGAATATTAAAAAACATATAAGCTAAATATCTAAGGAGAAATTAAATCTTAATCACGGGTTCCCAAAAAGGGAGATTCGGCTCTTTATGGATTAAGTAAATCAAGCAAGTTTTATTATCTTGTTCTAAACAGGATAGCTTTTTTTAAAATTTCTACAGGCAAATCTGCATTACTCTTCTGTAGAAATGCAACTTTTTTATACTTATTACAACATAAGCTTATTACTAACATAGACAATTTTATAACACCTAACTTTTTCCCTTATAATGATGGAAACCATATATTTGAAGAGTTATTCTTAGATGTGTTAAACATGTTTAAGAAAAATTGCCTAAAAATAAGCATACAAATTAAGTTCGAGCATAACCAAATTATAGCTGAATACATAAAGCATTCGAATAAACAATCCTATACACAAACAATTTTGATTCTTTAACGTGTGTTTTTTGTAATGAAATGCTTCCTTGCATATCCCCCAACTTCTGAAGCTTTTTTCCTTTTTTAAAGAGTTTGAACGAAACTTAAATGCAAAATTATGTTTGATGCTATAAATTGGGAAGTAGAACTTAATTTTTAATTTCGTTCTGGGTTCTAAATTCTGTTCAAAATTTTAAAGCAATTGCAGAAAATAGGAAGAAATGTAAAATAATAAACGTTAAGTAATCGCAAAATATAATTTCATATTTATGTAAAACCTTAATTATTTTATTTTAACCACAACAAAACTATAAATTTCTATAAATTCAATGTACTAATTTCATTTAGAATTTAATTCTAAATTCCTTTCCCAATTTGAAAAAAAAAGAAACTTTATCTGCGTAAATAATAAATCTTCTCCATAAATATGTTTTTTTTTCTTCTTTTTAGTTTTTTGAAATGATTTAAGATAACAATTTGATTAATAGTAAAATACAGACAGAGAAAGATAAATTATCGAAATATTTTTTTCTCATGAAAATGAGAAGCAAAAAAATGCATTTAATTATTTTCTATTAATCACATTTCCCCACAAACATTTGATAATTATATATACGTAAACAATTAAGATAACAGTTTTTTTTATCAGCATTTCTTCCTTTCTAATTATTTAATGTTAGTACAATGGAAGAACGTATTTTACGCTCCGAAATTTTTATTGAATTGCACTAAACTTGTTTCTCATTAGCATAAAAGATAATTGCATGGACGATAATTTTTTCCTGTAATATTTTCATAACTAGTTGAAATAAAATATTGTTCCAATAGTTTGGGGTCAACGTGGCTTACGCATTTTAAAAAGTGGTGGCAAAAATAAAGGGAAAAATAATCTCACTGCATAACTCAGGCTGCTTGCAGTGTTATAAATTATCTGTATGCTAGACCTACTCTTTTAAATCTAAAATAATGTTTGTAAAAAAAGCAAATTCCTACTTTACCATAATTAACCAAAATCTCCTCGTTGGGGGAGGGAGACTAGTAACGCATAAATAAAGAAAAATGAAAGAAAGAAGTTTTACTATTTAATTATTTTTCTGAAAAAGATAATACATTGATAACTACAACAGTATATAAATGGTAATGTATTTAGGTATCATGTTCTATTTCGTAACTAATTAGTTGAAAAAAAATCCAAGTATCATGAAAAAAGTAGTTTCATATGAGTTGGTTTCGTAAATAATTAAAGTATTGGTTAAATAAAATGGTTTCGAATTGGTTGGTGTTAGCACAAGACAAAAAATTCAATTTGTTGCATTTTGAGAGCAATTTTTTTCTAGTGATATCAGTTATGTAGCATTATGTTCATTGTGGTAACATTAATGCATCTTATCTTCTTTACAACTGAAGTGCAAAGGAACATAGCAAAACATATTTTACAGATCTGAATTTCTATTTTACTGACATAAGTCATAATAAGATAAACAAAATATGAATTATGCGGACAGAAGGCTAATAATTTTAGGTACACGTGCGTAGACCTCAGGTTTTAACTAAGTGAAAGAATATAAATATTTCATATTTTAAATGGCCCGCAAAGTAGGAACAAACATGTATATAATTATATTATAGTCTATTTAAATACGATTATAAATACTTTTAATAATTATTTGGAATTAATAATAAATTTTAAAAGATACAAAGTTTGATCTAAGTACAAGCGTTTTAAATGATATATAACAATTCTTTATTAACTAAATAATCATTGCTAGAAATCCAAATAAAAACATTCGCAAATTTGTAGAAAGTGATTAGAATAATTATATATTCGCAAATCAATCTGCGCAAATTCAATTTCAGATAGATAGATTAACAATTCATGTGATTTAAGCTACCAGTAAATCTTTATTATTTTTTTACCAAGGGAAAATGACGTCCACTGTAGTGTGGCTGGAAGATTCACCCAAGTTAAAGTTGGTAGGCAAACTTTTTTTCAATTCAGAGTCACAGAGTGGATCAAAGATTTACCAGGTACACAGTCATCTTATCTGCTCACAGATGCAACCAAATCACTTCTGCATTAACCCCTTGGGGACGGGTGATTCAGAAAAGCATTCGCACAAAATCAGGATTAGGGCGTAATTAAATAAAAAACGGTAACTTAAATGTAGTCGTTTCTAATACGACAGACTTACTTTGCTTTTACTTTAATTATTGTTAGCTTAATCATATATATAATCAATGTTTATTCAATGTATAACTAAATAGTTTTATTTTGACCAAAGTAATGGTGAATTAAATAAATCAAACAATTATAAATCCGCCCACAAATAAACTGCTAAAGAATTACTTTGATTACCAGTTTCATTTTTTTAACCTGGCTGATACGGCTTTGTGCTGGCACGTATTTGTGACAGTCGGCGCGAAAGGGTTAAACCTGCTTCAAAACTATTTTAATCATGCGAACCAAGCGAAATAAATAATCATTGAAAATAATCAAATGCAAATTATAAATAATATTTCATTCTTGAGGTGAAATTTCAAAATTACAGAAAAAAAAGCACAGAAAGCTAAAGCTGTTAGTTTTGTATCCAAATTAATAAAAAACAATTAATTAAAATACATTTAAAAGTATTTTTAAATAGATGTAAAATTAAATACTTATATTACTATGAGATTTCACTTGACTAGGTACTACGCTGTCATAAATTCCGTCATACATACCAAGGTACACATATGTGTAGCTGCATGCTTTTGACAGTATTATTTTTAAATATTAAGTAAATACAAATTTAAACGTTTCATGCAGATCCCAGAACTACTAAGTCAAAAGATTTTTTTTTCAGAATAACTGAATAAAATTTATTACGTTTTCGAGCACAAGGATTTAGCGTCATTTTTCTAAAATCACTTCTATTTAGATTTAATTTACTTACATGTTCTACATCTATTGGAATCCATCTGAGACTTATCCCCTATGTGAAGGGTGATTCAGAAAAGCATTCGTACAAAATCAGAAATAAGTTGTAATTAAATAAATAACGGTAACTTAAATACAGTCGTTGCTAATTTGACAGACTTACTTTGCTTTTACTTTAATTATTGTTAGTTTAATCATATATATAATCAATGTCAATAGTTTTATTTTGAACAAAGTAATGGTGAATTAAATAAATCAAACAATTATAACTCCGCCAACAAACAAACTGCTAAAGAAATACTTTGATTACCAGTTTTATCTTTTTACCATGATTGATACGGTTTTATGCTGGCACGTATTTGTGACAGTCGGCGCGAAGGGGTTAAACGTCCATGAATGTTTCAGTGAGGGTAAAACTATAAATTTCCTTTTCGGGAAGGGCGAGTCATAAATGTATTAGTACGGAATCAGGTTGGAAAAAATTAGAAAGTGGTAGCCTAAGTTTGGGCATGGCTAATTTGACAGACTTATTTATGCTTTCACTTTAAGTCTAACATATCCTATCCTAATGCGTTAAAAGTGTAACTATACAATTTTTAATTCGAATTAAGCAGAGGCGAATTAAATGAAGCAAATTATTATTACTTTAATAACAAACTGCTGCATAAATAAACTGCTATAAAATTAGTTTAGCTACCAGTTTTATCTTTTTTAATTCTGATTATCGACACCCTGGGAATGCATACACATACCTGCCAACTTTTAATCCGTTCGAGGGTGATTTTTTCCAGTGGTAGTAAAATGGAAATTGAATTATAATTTCAAGCGGAAACATACGCGTTATTTTGAAGAAGCTTATAAGGCGGCCATGATGGTATTAGATATTAATATATATGCTTAATTTTTTTATTTTAAAGTAGTGGTGGTCAAAATCATTACAAATTAAGTTTATAAGTGCAAGGAATTTATAGAAAGCATACATTTTACTACCACTTTAAATGTAAAAGTAAAATTTTACGTAAAATGAGTAAAAGTTGGCAGGTATGCATATATGACTCGCTCGTCTCGAAGAGGTTTACCCTTTAATGGGCCCTTTATTTCTAGTAAAGGTAAATTAAAGTATTTTTGGAATTGAAATTGTTTTAAGAACAACAATTGATATAAAAAAAACCCATTTAGTTTATAAAAATGTCATTTTTTTGTGATAAATATATTTAACATGACCTATTAGGAACTTACTGACTTTTATTTTTCCTTATTTATAAAATAAATTCCTTAAATGCTAAAACTTCAAAAGGAATTATGTATTTTATAACTTTTATACGTTTTTTAAAAGGGACAAATGGTTACCAATTTTATTCAAATTCACTTCAAGAAAGCTTAAGTTATTGAAAATTGGAAACCTAAATTAAAAGTGGTAAAACGTGGTGGTAAGTATACTTACCACGGCCTTCAAAAAGGTTAAATCGTATTTTTAGAATCTAAGAAGCAATGAAAGATTACTAAAATAAAGGTAGACGTCATTAAAGTAAATTTTATTTTAAGTAATTCTATCCACCTCTTAATATAATAGTTCAAAAGTTCATATAAAATGCAGTTTTGAAAAAGCTAAATCATGAAGATCCTCTTGCTGAGAGGAAAAATTAACCAAATGTCTAAAAGTTTTTAATCATCTATCAGATTTCATATTTTTTATTGGGAGAAGAGGAGCAGTTGACATCCCTGTATTACCCCTTGGCCTTCCAATGTCACCTCTGAGGTACAGCCAACAGGCTCAACTTTAAAATTTATTATTCCTTATTAATTAGTACCCACTTTAAGATTTTCAAAATTGCGTAAAAATATCGAATTGTGTACTTAAAATTATTAAGTGCTTATATTTGTTCAAACAACATTTTAAAGTACTTGGAGTGCAAAGGGATAAGACAATTAAGACTATTAAGTAGATATCAAATCCACTTACGTTTCGGTACTAAGAACACTTATGTTGCCAAATTAAAATTAATCACACTATAATTATAATGTAACAGAAAATACTAGAGAAAGAAAAATGTATTTTAGGAGCTCAAGATTAATTCATTATTCGGAAATCATACTTAGTTCTAAAGGACGGTATTATGTTGTATCAGTTATAATATTGATTTTGTTATTTCTGTTGAGATGTATAGAATACAAAATGCAATTCTTGTATGCTAGCACAATTTATTTATTAGTGTTATCATATTATACAAGGATTCACGTATTTCTAGACGTGTCTGGATAGTCGAGTCAATTAAATAAAAGAGTTACTATTTACTTATTACGCAAAGATAGCAGAGTAATTTTTTTTCTTAACATTTAGTTTTCTTCCATTTTTGGAGGAATTCACCAACCCTGCAGCGGCGCAATTATTCCCTAATTATTTTTTTTCTCCTCTTTTTTTCAAAAAAAATTTAAATTTTAATTCACCAGTATGTTCTATCAATAATTAGAAGTACTTGTGTTTGGAGTTATAAAATTAAACAAGTTACTTTTTTTTCCCTTTTCTTTCTTTTTTTTCAAAAAAGGAAGAATTTAAATGGTAGCTAACACAAGAACATTAATTCTTACTTAATTAACATAAATGCTCTACCACTATTTTCCTGAAACATCGGAACCACATTCGATTCACGACGGGAATATCCACGTCGTTTTGTGATTAATCATTATTTTTTTTGGTAGTTATTTATCACTTTCTCGATAATTAGAATAATAGCTATTTAACTACGATGATATTACTATACACGAATTTCGAATAGGAGTAATCACTTTTTGACTCTATCAATTTGCGACTCTTCCGCTGCAAATACACGGCGATACTTTCAAATAACGATACTTTTTATATATTTTTTACGAGGAGCAAATTTCAAATTTGAGTAATCACTTTTTAACAATCAGTCCCCAATTATTTCGTCAAAAACGACAAATTCTAACTTTTTTTTTTACAGGTATTGCAGTTAGTTGGTTTTTTATCTTTTTTTTGTTTTTTGTTTTATTTTTTTGCCACTTCCACATCATTTAAATACGGTATTTTTTCAACCGATGAATTCGAAATTTTGCAATTGAGTGATAATTTTTTGATAAACTTGATTCAGATGTCTTCTTATACTTTCAAGTCGGTTTTCAGATCACTTTTTCATATGATAATTAAAATTATGAATCTATTACTATACGTAGCATTTTCAAAATGCAAGAATTCAATGCATTTTAATGAGCAGTTTTTAAAAAAAAATAAGAGCCTTAGAAGATAATATATTTCTAATGAACCACACCTTTTTAAGGGAAAAACAATTTAGTCTAAAAAGCAATAGTAAAACAAAAATGTATAAATTTAAAGTACTTTGTCAAAAGTTTCGAATTTAGAGCATGAATTTGGCACATTAAAGCATTAAAACATTCCTGCCAACATCTACGGTAATTGAAAAGGATTTTACAAAGTGGTAGTAAAACAACAATTAAGTTTGGAAGAATTTTCGAAAAAACGAAACTATTAAGACATCTGTAAGCATAATTAGCCAACAAATACATCTTATCTAAAAAAAATTTAATTAGTGATTCTTCATGGTAGTTATTATTATTATTTTTCTTTTTTTTTGAAATTTGAAGAAAAACTTATGAGACAAAGAACAAGACAAAAAAGATTTTTTCTAGTGTTATTCATCACTATTTACTTTTTTCTCGGACAAGAAATCACTCTAAATATATGTTATAACTGTTAAAAAAAAACATTAGTTCTCATTGATAATTTACTCTTCTCCAAAATAAGCTAGGATGAGATATATTTTTTTATTACTGTTTTGATATATGTGGGCTTTCAGCAATGAGGGAAACGGACGTACGAAAACAATAATTTACGTTGAAAATATTATTTTGATTATACTTCTCTTGTGTGTTATTTTCTGATACTTCATCATAATATGACAGGAGTAGACACAATGATAGAACTGCCGACTGCTACGCTTTTTGCAAAATGTTTTAAAGAGAATGGTAGACAAATATAAACTAAAGTTCTCAATATATTTGGCGATTTGGCTACCACCCTATAAGCCTCAGCACCAAAAATCTGGAACAAAAGTGGATTTTTCATAAACTTCTAAATTATTTACATATATTTATTGTGTGGTAAAATTTTGAAATAAAATTTGCAAAACAAAAAACACGTATTAAAATATAAACTTAGCTACCACTAGAAAAAATTTCCCCCAAAAGTATTGAAAGTTGTTACACGGTTTTTAATAGGTAGTCCGATCAGACAGCTGTGAAGGATATCCACTTTCTAAATGAGTCATTTAATACAAAATCTAGTTAAAATAAGAAAGTGGTAGCAAATATATGACTAAAAATTTGTTTTATTTATGAATATTACTGGTTTGCCTTATTCACTTGTCAACCATTACAGATTCAATTCTCAAATATATATAATAAATTTCTCGCAATTACTTTTATTAAAGGTTAAAGTCTCACTTTTTAAACTGTCTGCGCGGACTACTTTTAATAGACCGTGTGGAGGCTTTCTGATGTAGGAGGTGATGCCAACTTGGATCAAGATTGCAGATAAATATTTCCAAACGGTAGCATTTAATGTATGTTTCTTGGTTGATTAAATTCGATTCTAAGGATATTTACTCATTACTACTTCTAAATAATTCAAAAGCTTGTATGAAACACCACTTTGTTACAATTAAATTGTGTTGAACCTTTAAAAGGTTGGCAAAATTAATCGAATGTCTGCAAATTTCTGTTTGTAATTGTCTACCTTTTTTTTAAAAAAATGTATATATATATATACATACATATATACATATATACATATATATATATATATACATATATATATACATATATACATACATATATNTATATATATATCTTGTAGAACCCGGCGAAGAGGGTCCTAAAGTCAAAAGTCTCAGTCGCCCAAGGGCAAACATTATTCGATGAAGAAGTCAGAAGCCCGCTTTGCGGGCAGGCACTTCGAACTACTCTATATCTAGTCTAGTCGGCGAAGAGGGCATCGCAGCAATGGGTGACGATGTTTCAATTTAGAAGATGCATATCTGCCAACTTTTAATCCCTTCCATTATGATTTTTTTCAGTGGTATTAAAAAGGAATTAAAATTTAAATTTTAAGCCAGAAAATACGTTGTATTCGAAAAAGCTTAAGCTGACAACCATGATGCTGGATATATTTTTAACTCGGCGTTTGGCGCGAAGCACCACTGACCGATTCGGCGATTCAGGCGCAACATCCGGCGTGAACGTGTTAAATAATATATTGAAATCGAAACGTTTGAAATACTAAGCATACTAATTGTTTTTTCATTCTCCAGGCGGGCATCAGAAAAAAAAATTATAGGCCTGAATTTCCAAAATCGATGTGAAACTAAAGTCTATAAAATTTACTATAACTTCATGGAGCTTTTGCAACCACTTTTTAGATTTTTCCAGTCTGTAGTCAACCTCGGGTCACGATGCCAGAGATGCCAACCTTAAGAGGACAGCACATAAATATTTTCGAGTGATAGTTTTATAATGCATACCTGCCAACTCTTCCGGATTTTCCGGAAGATTTTATTTTCATATTTAAAGTGGTAGCAAAGTATGCATCANCTATTTTTTCTTTTAAAAATTTAATTTTTAAATGATTTTGATCACCACTATTCTTACAAAAATTAAGCACATATATGAATATGCGTTACTATCATGATTGTCAACTTAAGTATTCTCAAATACAACGTATTTGTTTGCTTAAAATTGAAGTTTTAATTCCATTTTAATACCACTGGGAAAAATTATAATGGAAAGGATTAAAAGTTGGCAGGTATGCAACTGCTCCGGACAAGCCAAAATAATAAAAAAACGGTAAGTAACTACAAAGTAACTTTTACAAATATTTTACTATTTTTGCTTGATTTTTAATTACATGACATAATTACTATGACATAACTACTACTGGCATGACATAATGACTATAAAGTGGTGAATTCTATAAGCCTACGAATTATTTAGAAATAGTGGTGGATAAAAATCTACTAAATTGAATTTATTAGACCAAAAATCACAATTGAGAAACTACCGCTTTAAGATATATATTTGCCGTCCGGAGCAAGTTGGCATCTATGCATAAGTACTTACTTTATTTAACAAAAGCTGGGCACCTGGGCCGCGCAGAAGAGCCATATCCCATTCATCGTGAAATTACAGTAAAATTAGGAAATATAACCAGTTTGTATACAGAGTCTCTGGGGTGACTGATATTGTAAAGTAAGCACCTTGCTTGTTTAACTGAAAAGAGAGTGAAAATAATTCGAAGCAACTTGCTATAGTAAAGATGGCTGAGTATTTATTGTCCACATGAGGTAGCAGGTTTGAATTTAAGGCTATAGAAAAGATGGCTGTGAATCTATTGTCAACATTAGGTACTAGGTTCAGATTTCAAGTCTGGTATTGTAGTTGAAGCAGTTGGGATTGTAATCTGCTGATGTTTTGAACTATTGCTATGTATGCATAAGTACGTAAAAGTGGTGAATTATATAAGCCTACGAATTATTTAGAAATAGTGGTGGATAAAATTCTACTAAATTAAATTTATTAAACCAAGAATCTCAATTGATAAACTACCACTTTAAAATATATATTTTCTGTCCGGAGCAAGTTGGCATCTCTGCAATTGTTTTAATTAATGCGAAGTAAATGAGGTATTTTGATCAAACGGAATAATCCGGCTGCTTTTCAGGGAGAATTAAGAAGTAAAATTTGGTTAAAGCTACGAAAATATATAAGTGCCATTTAGTTCTAGAACTAGTGTGTATTTAAGATAAACTAAATATATAATCCTTCTCGAACTTATTTAGTTGTCTGTCTAACACATTTCTATTTTCTTTATCATTAGCAAAAAAAGTTCTATTCAATACAAAAAAAGCTAGAAATCTGACGGGAGAATTGGTAAATATGATGGATTGGCTAGAATATTACTAGTAAGCACTAACGGAATTTGCTGAATTATCAGGAACAAACACGTCCATTAGTAATTGGGATGAAACATTACGTCCTTTTGATAATCAAGAACAAACACGTCCTGGAAGTTACTTACCGGAAAACATGATTCCGGGACGTATGTCTCAATTATAAGGTGACCACCATCCTCCAAAACACGTACCTCTATTCAATAATAGCAGACATTAAAGCCTCCTTATAAACGTGATTTTAAATACTTCAACTTATATTGTGTGACATCCTTTAAAAATAAAAAAGACACATTTCGTCAATCTGACGATGATCTTCTGATCCTACTTCTTTCCATTCCCATTTGAAATATAAATTACGTTTAGCTTACGTTAAGAAATATATTGGTTTATATGCATACACAATTGTCTGCTCCGTTGGAAATAACACTTATGGCGAAAATCTTATGACTATACATGTCGCATCATAAACTGAAATGTATTATTGCCTTCTTCGTACCGCTCCCAACGTAGCAGAAAAGTAGGGACGCAAAGTATTGATTTAAATAAGTTTTTTTATATCATGATACACTAGTATGAGCTCCTGGGAATCAAGTTAAATGAAAAATGACGTCACATTAAGCAGGAATTTCTTTTACGGTACCATTAACCTCCTGGAAACTGTTTCTTGATAAGAAACTCAAGCAGTTTTTCTTTCTTTCTTTCCAGCCGGAACTAACTAGAATCCTAGTAGGTCTATCCACTACCCAGAATCCTCATTTTTGGATGGGATAATGATTTTTGAGGACTAAATACGATATGGCATCGATTAATTTTTAAATTTCTTTCTATTACACGAGAAAATATAACAAAATTCCTTAAGGAAAAACGTCTCCGAACAATTTTCAAGATGATAATTGAAATAGGAATATTCTGCTTACTTAGTACGTGTGAACGAAAAGATACTTTTAGATTTAACTAAGAAATTACGGATAACGAAATATAAATTATACTTTGAAGTCTCATTATATGATAATAGTGACTATTTCTATGTTATGGGATTTAATCCCTGTCCTATACCTCTTTTTGAAGTTCCTATTATTACTTTTTTTAATGCTCTATTAATCTTTATTAACCATCTCTATATAACTTTTTAATTCAACAGTATTTTCACTTCATTTAGTACGATGCTGCTCTATACGATGCAGAAATGGCAGCACATTTAAAAGAATTCCATACAGCTATGTTTTATAAAGAAAACAATGTATTTACAATAAAAGATGCTAATAAGAATGACGGGAAAAGTAATTAGAATAAAAATGATTCGAAAAATAATTATGAAATATATATTTACTAATTTTAAAAAAATATTATTTTCACTCTTCAATTAAAATATATAATATAAAAGCTGTGGAAGTAGCTCTCTCATCTATGCTTTTATAAGTATTTTATACGTAAAAGGATTTTACAAATCACGAGAAATTTTTTTACACAAATCAATAAATTAACATAATTTTATGTGAACATATTTTTTTAATTATCAGTAAAAACAATCACTCTAATACTGTAAAAAATAAAACAAAGTAATAACAAAAGTAGTAACTAAATGCATATTGTTGCAAAGTAAAAGTATAGCAAATTAACTTTTCTGAAATTCAATTAATTAATTTCTAGAAGAGCAATAAGCAAACGTTGCTTTTTGTTCGAGAAAATTTGATTTCCTTCTGTTAATCAGTTATGATTAAGAAACAAGTATAATGAGTGATTTATCCACATGTAGTACTCAGGAATAAAATATTTCATTTTACTTTATTAAAATATATACGTTATTTTACAAGTTGTACTTTTCAAGAATAATTATAAGAAAATAAAGAATATATCTGAAATATTTATTAATGAAGAAATGGTTTTATGTTATGAATTATACATGATACATAATATGCCAGTTTAAAAAAAGAAAAAAAAAACATAAATAGGCAGAAACATTACAAAAAAAACAACAAATAAACAAGAAAAATTTATATAGCATAAGCTCAATTCTTAATCTTACAAACTTATTCAGTTTCGTTTTTTTTTCAAGCTAATTTAGCTACACTTGAAAAGAAAATTTTTAAGTAAACTGTGTGATTGGTTAATTTTGCCTCGCCCTCAGGACCACTTGTCGCGGAATGTCTGATTCAAAGCAAGTGTTGATAGTACGGTATTAAGCGTCCATGGAACCAAGTAGGTAGGTATAGGTACTTTATTTACGTCACGTTAGAGCTGCTGCACAGTGAGCTATTGGCCGCGGTCTGGGAAACATCTCTGAGGATGATCAAAAGACATGCCTCTGCAATTTTGATCCCCTGCAGAGGGGATGGCTCCCCTGCTTTGGTAGCCTGACAACCTGGTTAGAAACGCATGGGTCAAAAACATAAAAACAGTAGTTTGTAGAGAGAAATCGATAGCAGATTTGAAGACAGCGACGCCAACATATCTAATATCCGTTCAAAAGTCTCATGCAGCAGAAAAAAACTTTGTTTCTCAGTATTATCTAAAGAGTTACCGAAACCCTGCTTAAAAGTTTCGGAAAAATCCTATAGGAATCAAATATCCGCACAAAATAGGAAAAAAGATGTATTTCACCATATAAAAAACTCTATAGATCACTTTACGGTAGAACAGTTTAACGAGGACCGATACCGTGAACTCTTGGTTCCGACGCAGGCTGATCAAAGTGGGCACCCACCTTCATGGAAGCAAACTTTTGCTGTTTTACTTTCCCGCCGGGAATTTCCATTCCTTTTTTAGTAGCGCATGGTAGAGCCCCTGGTTAGAAACACATGGGTCAAAAACATAAAAACAGTAGTTTGTAGAGAGAAATCGATAGCAGATTTGAAAACAGCGACGCCAACATATCTAATATCCGTTCAAAAGTCTCATGCAACAGAAAAAAACATTGTTTTTTAGTATTATCTAAAGAGCTACCGAAACTCTGATTAAAAGTTTTAGAAAAATCCTATTGGAATCAAATACCCACATAAAATTGGAAAAAAGAAGTATTTCACCATATATAAAACTCTATAGATCACGTTTCTGGTATAATAAATTATGCATGCTCGCCGCTTACTGCATTATAAAATGCTTTCTCATCAAAAAGGCACTTTATAAATAAAATACGATCTGAAATAAAATAAATTTAAAAATGTACATCCATTCAGCATTAGCATACATTAAAGCCACCTTCTAAACGTGATTATAAATACTTCAACTTATGCTGAGTAATATCTTTTAGAAATAAAATGGACCCGTTTCATCAATCTGACGCCAATCTACCGATCCTATTTCTTCTGATTTGAAATTTAAATTAAGTTTTTTTTCACGTTTTTTTTCCTTAAAAAAAAGATGAAAAGGTTAATATATGTACATATTTCAAAGGTTAGAAATAGTTGCGTCATTCGAGCATGTCCCCTACTCCAGTGTATGTCAAAAGTTGAGGAATGGTCATGTTCGACAATCCAGACAATCTTAAATCGTTGCGATTTTTGTCCCTTCTTTATATTTTACAATTTCCGATTCAGGTCATTTCAGCTATTTCTTTTGCGACATGAGGGTTTTATCAATACAAAGAAGTACGTTAGATCAAAGAGAGGACTTAAATTACGTTTATTTCTAAGTTTAGTCTCATATCTAAGTCCTTTTATTCATCAGTCCTTTCATCATAGATTCTTTAATATTATTCTGCTATTTTTAGTTTCTCTCGATTAAATTATTCATATAAGTGTAAGGGACATAGGAGGCCATATAAGCGTCATGGCACATATTTGTATATAGTCAGAGATGCCAACTTGCTCGGACAACAAATATATATTTTAAAGTGGTAGTTTATCTATTGTGATTCTTGGTTTAATAAATTCAATTTATTAGGTTTTTATCCACCACTATTTTTAAATAATCCGAAGACTTAGATAATTTGCCACTTTGTTGTTGTTAGGTCGTGTTACACCATTTGAAAAGTTAACACAATTAAACCGCTATTTGCAAATTTTTGTTTGGGGTAGTTTACCGTTTTTTGAATGATTATAGCTCGTCCGGAGCAGTTGGCATCTCTGTATAGTGCCGAAATTCATATTGTTATTTTTGTCATTCGTATTGTTGCTAATTTACAGTTAATTTAATTAGAATTAATGTACCAAATGTACCTTGAATTAATGTATTAGAATTAATGTACCTTGTACCAAATATAATTTCGTGTTTCTTAATATATTTTTTTAACTGAATGAGATATAAAAATGCTAACAAAGTAGTAGATAGAAAAAATGCCTTTGGCGGCAGAAAGACAGCTTCAAGTGCAAGAAGGTAAATATGTTGCTTTTAAACTGTTCATAATGAAGTGATAAAAATTATTATTCAAATGTTTCTTCGCATATTAAATAAAGCTTAACCATCAAATCTTAAAGTCTGCTGACATTGGAAAATAAAACTCTGACTTAAAATGCGTGAAAGGTAACAGCTCAAAGTGTTTGCATATTGGTCACCAGGTCCTAAACATTTGCTTAAATGATTCCTCGCTGAGTTATTTTGTTTGCGCTATACTTTGTAATGTCTGGAAAAAGACATTTTTTTATAAACTGGTAATGTTATATAATGATAGACATTTTGTTATAAAATGGTATAAATGATCAATAATATACCTTATCTTTCCGGAAAAAAAACTTAAAAAAAGGATATTATTATGTTACCAGCTTTTATCGTTTTGAAAGGAGAAACTGCGAAAGTTTGTACATTTTACGAGTTAACCCATACCTGCCAACTTTTAATCCCTTCCTTTATCATTTTTCCCAGTGGTATTAAAATGAAATTAAAACTTCAATTTTAAGCAAATACGTTGCATTTGAAAAAGCTTAAGTTGACAACCATGATAGTAACGCATATTAATATATGTGCTAAATTTTTGTAAGAATAGTGGTGATCAAAATCATTTAAAAATTAAGTTTATAAAAGAAAAAATAGTATACATTTACTACCACTTTAAATATAAAAATAAAATCTTCCGGAAAATCCGGAAGAGTTGGTAGATATGAGTTAACCCGTTTTATCCCGACTTTTTATATTGAAGCGGTGCAAAAAGTGGTTTTATGAAAAAATTTGTATAATTGTTTCAACTAAATGGCTAATATCAACTTTTTGATACCATTTCAGTTCGAAATATCCCTGCATCTTGCAGTTATACAGCTAGTGATAGAAACTTAAATCACTAATAAATTATGGTAGAAAGGAAACTCAATTCCCCTAAATAAAAGACAAAATTGAAACAATTGTCCTACCACAATATATGTTTTTAAAAAAGGAAACTGTCCTATAGATATGACGCTGGGCGTTAACAGGTTAAAGTAGAAGCGTTTTGTAAATGTTCCTATTCATTAATAGTTATTCTGATCTTATCTTATTTTATGAGCTGGGAGCCAGGGCCACAGCTCATAAATAACGTTGTATAAGTTCTTTGAGATCAGCAGACTATGTGATAGCCGTCAAGTATTAATAGTTATACTCATATATTATATTATTCATATTACGTTCATATATCTATGTTAATATCAACAAAAAAAAAGTGGATATTTTATATCTTGAAAATAAAAGAAAAAATATTGAATAAATTGAAAGACTTTATTTGGTTCATTATATTTTTTTAAGTGAATAACTTAGCAGATTTTGTTTAAAACATATATCGTCAATAATATCAATGTATGATCGGATGAACCGTTATTATGAAAACTCGCATGATATAAATTATATTTTTACCACTTTTTAATTTTTAGACTCCCATTCCATAAAATATACAATGCAGTATTTTTATAACATTTTTAAATTTCTTTAAATAATTCGTTAACTTATTATTAATGTATAAAAAAATTTTAAGTTTAGAGTGGAGTTTGTTGATGGCTCCTCAGAGGGGACATCAGAGTTCAAAGCGATAATTTAAATGCAAACCTGCTACCATGTTTTTCATAAAGGCACTTTTTTCTTTTAGCGCAAAATAATCCCCGTGTATGAAATAATGAACGGTGCACGTTAAATCTGTTGGGATGTCAAAGTCCTCCAAGCTCCCATAGCAAATCAATACCTCTGGGGAACTGATTCAGAAATTGATCGTTGTCTGGTTAAGGCCAAAATTAAGATCTGTGGATGAATGAATGGAGTATGAATGGGTTCCACCTGTTGAAACTTGCCGTGACGTGCGTATCTGAAATCCTATTTTTGGCCATAAATGGCGCCACTGAAAAACAAGTAGAGCACCCCTCTATCTTAAATTCACCTGGTTTTCCATAGCAGCGTTAGCTGGCTAGTATACGGTTAATGGCTTTTCATGATCATATTTTTTTCATAAAATCATAATTTTTTAACTATTTGTTTAATTTACTTTATCAGTTTAGCTTTAATGAGTTATAATAGTACTCATCTATTAATAATAATTCCTCCACATCTATATTTTTATTTACAGACCTTAACGTTTAAGAAAACACTGTGTAAAATAGGTCAGTTGAAATCAAATATTTTTGCGACTACCTTTTTGAAACATTTCTCCAGAACTCTTGCTACCTATTTGAAACACTTTTAAATTGACTTCTATTTGATGGTGTCATTTCAAACTAGAAGGAGAAAAATAAATAACCTGGAGCCTTAAATAAACTTACAGTCTGGAGAAAGTCGGTAAACGCACTTGTTTTTTTTTTCTTAAAAAAAAAAAGAAAAACAAATGCTATACCCTCTTTTATTTTTTACTTAGCTTTTCACTTAATGCTTTATTTCATACATTTCCAAAATCTTATACACTGGATGGCTAGAAAATAGAATTGAACATATTGAGTGAATAAATTGAACTTATGAGTGAATATATTAAAAAGCATTCGAATTAATAAAAGCATAAAAAAAGAAAAATGCTAGAGTATTTTGCTTAATTGAAATGAATGTCGTCAATATTTAACTAGCACAAAAAAGAAAATAAGCTACATGTAAGTTAATTTAGTTCATTTCTAGGATCCTCATACATTATGATGTCCAAAAGTTTGATAATTTTGCAAAATAATGTTAAAAAAGAACTACATAACAACTCTCTTTCTTTTTTGATAGAGGGACACGAATTCAAAGTTGAAACGTTTATCATTGCCTTAACCAACGCCTCCTATAACTGAAAGCCTCCACACGGATTTTTACAGGCAGTCCGATCACAATGTGAAGGATATCCACTTTCCGAAGGAGTCATTTAATACAAAATCTAGTTAAAATAAGAAAGTGGTAGCAAATATATGAGTTAAATTTTTTTATATTTATGAATGTTATTGGTTTGTCTCATTCACTTGTCAACCACTACAGATTCAATTCTCAAATATATATAGTAAATTTCTCTCAATTACTTTTATAACAGGTTTTGGGTTCATGCGCACAACTGATTCGCTTTTTAAATAGTCTGCGTGTACTACTTATAAAAGACCGTGTGGAGGCTTTTTGATATAGGAGGTAATGCCTTAACCCCTTGGGGACGGGTGATTCAGAAAAGCATTCCTACAAAATCAGAATCAAGTTATAATTAAATAAAAAACGGTAACTTAAATGTAGTCGTTGCTAATTTGACAGACTTACTTTGCTTTTACTTTAATTATAGTTAGTTTAATCATATATATAATCAATGTTAATTCAAAGTGTAACTCAATAGTTTTATTTTGAACAAAGTAATGGTGAATTAAATAAATCAAACAATTATAACTCCGCCCACAAATAAACTGCTAAATAAATACTTTGATTACCTGTTTTATCTTTTTACCCTGATTGATACGGTTTTATGCTTTCACGTATTTGTGAGAGTCGGCGCGAAAGGGTTGAGGTTGGGCAGCCGAAGAAATTCATAAATTTTAGGTAAGTATAAAACTGAATTAAAAATGCATATTATGATTAAAAAAATATTTGAAAAGTGGATTTTCATTTTAGTACCTTAACTAGTATTTTAAAAAAATACCGCAGCACACTTAGAGTTATTTTATCATTTTTAATGTTTTGAGTGCTCTCAGATTTAAATATTACTGAATAAAGTAAAAATGCAGTTTGAGATACATAACATTATTTCTCTATAATAAATTTCTAAATTTGCTACTACTTAATTACACCTTGGGTAAAAAAGGTTGAAAGATTTGAAATTACGTTTAGTATATATATATATATTTGATCTAAGGGAAAAAAATATATTTTATGCAAACATGCATTTTTCAAAAATTCTTTTCAGAAAAAATTAATTTCCAGTCAGTTATAAATGATTAAATTGCATTGAAAATTTTTTTTATATATATTATGGCTGAAAGCCCTTATATCGATAGCAAGACAAAAAAGAACAAAAACTGGTACCAAAGACATATCCTTCAAGTATTTTTTTCAAGTAAAATAAAATATATGTAGCGATCAAGATTTCTTTTATAATTTTACCATATATAACTGCTTCTTTTCCAAGATAAAGTAGATATAGGAAAAAGGCCGCTAACAGCCCCAGGCACCCAGATAAAGTTTGATGATGATGATGATGTTAAAGTAGATATTGAATAGTTTAAAAAAAGAATAGGTTAGCTCCTCCTGAAAACTAGTTATACCTGAAATGATTTTACTCTACGAGCCTTTCCAATTTTCCGTATATATATATATACACACACACACACATATATATATATATATATATAGAGAGAGAGAGAGAGAGAGAGTGAGAGATACACGTTAAAAATACAAGGAAAACGAAGAAAAATGTATTTTTCTGAAAAGGCGGAAAACAGAATTGGGATAAAACATA
>NC_092215.1:38812330-38870390 GCF_043381705.1 Parasteatoda tepidariorum
TATATATATATATATATTAGTACATAAACTCATTCCGAGCTGGAGTACATAACCTGGACGTAAGGTAACTCAAAAATTTTGATTGTTTAGAAATTACAAATAAAAAACATTGATGTAACAATTTTTTAAAAAATGAAGTGTTACAAATACTCACTGTTACCTATATTATTTGAAATAATGAGGGGTTTTATTTATTTATTGAAAATATCAAAGGAATCGCTGTAGTTGTCACATGTTTAATTTCAAAAAGCAATAATATATTCAAAAGAAAATATGCAAGAATAAATATTTCTAAGAATGTATTCATAAAAATCGTGTTGAAACGTGTAGCTCTTTTACACGCATTCATCAAAAAGTTTCTCAGTACGTAAGTATCAGATACATAAGAAATGTGTTTATTCATGAAAAAAAAATTTTTTTTATCCATATTCAGTTTGAAATATCTCCTTGTCTTTATGTATTCTTCATGCTTCGGTTATTTGCATTTCTTGGAATCTCGTTCGAAATTCTTCAAATATTCACTTCAGTTTTTTTGTTGGTTATATTTTTTCAAGCCTTCGAGGGATTATTTTTCTGATATATTTCCAGAATCCAACTTAGAAGTGGAGTGGTTATTGGCTGGTTTCGATAGCCTTTAGTTTCTTCTTTCTTATATTGTTTAATTTTAAATTTATTCCAAAGAATTTTTTTTCGTTCTAAGTCTCATACTTTCAGGCTGCTTTCCTTCAAGTTTACTCTGTTGATTTTTTTTTTCGGGAGCAAAAATATTCAACATTTCAAGATTGAAAATCATTCGCTAGTTTATGTATGTTCAAGGAAAAAGATGCGAATTGTTCCATTTCTTTTTCAGAAATTGTTTCCAATATTTTTGAAACCAAAAAGAATTTTTATAGATCTGAACTAACTATAATTTTCTGTTGCGTTTCTTTTTTATCGCTTACCATTGGAAAATATTAAACAGAAATTTTTTGTAGAAGTATAGTTTAAAAAATGCATTTTAAGTACCTCTACATTTTTTTACGATATGCTTCAGAGAGATTTTAAAAACCAAAGAAAGAATAATTCATAATCTGTAGTAGTTCAAAAATTCCGAATCTGCTGTCTGTTTTCATTCTATTTTTTTTGAACTACTTAGTCACTATAAAGAAACATACTCTGGTATACTGTATGTCTTCCCCTCTGATTTTAGAATTTTGCAATGTAAAGTTAGTATGCGAAAAGTAGAAATATTTAAATAAGTGTCGAATCAAGAACAAATTAAAATATATTAGCTATAACTTATTAGAACTTGCACAGGCTTTTTCCGTAACTGCAAATAAATATACAATGAAATTTAAATAAGTTTAATTATTATAAAAGACAAGTGTTTCTTATCGATTCTAAAGTAAAACATTTTGGATTTTTGACCTTCATTTAGTAAATATATAGCCTGATAATGCACAATTGTGCAGTACAGTTATGTATGTGTTAATCTAGTATTTCAAAAGGTCCGAAAGTCAGTCTATTTTTTTCTGCTATTTTTATGAATTACTCGTTGCTATAAAAGAATAGACTCCCGTATATTGTATGTCCCATTATGTATGTATATGAATTGTATGCCTTATCCCGTATATTGTATTGTCACTCTTATTGTGTAATTTTGCAATGTGAAATAAGTAAGTCAAAAAAATTAAAATTATTTAAATTAGTGTTAAAAAATGAAATAAAAAAATAATAACTATAATAATTTTAACTGAAAATATTATTTGTTTCAAAACTTTTTTTATTAATAATATACGGAATTTTTAATCATGAGATATACTTATTTTTGCAATATTTCAACCTACGTAATTATAAATTACAATATCAAAAATTGTAGCTGGATTCCTGAGAAGAGAAAATTTAAAAAACATGTTTTACTTAGATTAATTGGAAACGGATTGGATAATCGATTCTCGTCAAAATCTAGATTTCGTCCTCCAAAACTTAATATTTTTTAGAAATATAGAAACTCGAACTTTGAAGTAAGCTAGAAAAATAAACAAATGGTTTTCGAAAATATTCTGGAAACTTGTTTCGAAAAAACCTTTTTTATTATTCCGAGCATTTTTTTAAAAATAATTACAAAGATGCTCTGAAATACGCAAATATTAAAAATTGCATGAATGGCATCAGGCTTTTAGCCATTCTTATGGTAAAATTATAGTCTAAACAGAAACACATTTTCCATATTGCGACTACTTCTTCCCCATATTTTAATGGTTTAGAAACCAAATTCATAGAAAAAAAATATGTGTCATTTCAAAGATAGTATTAATTTCGTAAAATTAAATATCGTGTTCACTTTGAAATTAGCGTATTAAGGTGATTCCTTTGAACAATTAAGTCTGCATGTTCGCATACGATATCTTGATCCTTAGCTCAAATGTAATAATGGTGTTTCGTTGTTTATTTTGAGCACTGAACGAAGTGGTGTATGCATTAAAATTTATTTTGTAATCTCTTGTTAGTTCCTTTTTAATACAATATTTATAACAGTAGTTTAAAAAGCGGAATAAATTTTTAGTTCTGTCCATTTCTTTAAATACGCCTTCTGTGTTATGGCCATTGTCTTAAATCGTATAGTCCATTTTCTAAAATACACATTTTAAGCTCTGTACATTTTCTTTAAGACAAATTTCGAGCTGTGCCGTCTTCATAAACAGGCATTTTAAGTTATTTCAATTTTTATAAAACAGTTTTGTAACAGCGGAAAATAGAATTCTTGCTGCTAAAGGGAAAGTTGCAAAGAAAATCGGAACTTTATTCAAATGAAATTGGCACCAGTTTTTAACAGCTGAAAAACCATACATGTCTTATTTAGTCAAGAAAACTTGATAAATATGCCAAATGGGGTTTATTAGATTTTGCCAATACACAGTTATTGGGATAACATCATTTGAGAAGTAATTACATTATAAAAATCCAGAATTTAAATTCTCTTTAAAAATCTGATCTTTCTAAAGACTTTCATTCGCCCTCTGAAAGTATTTAAGTGTTAGTACATTAATAATCATAATAAGTAAAGAAATCTCCTTAACTAGTTACCACCTAACTCCCCTGCTGCCTATACTTCACCCTCTAAGAACGTACCCCAATGTTTGTGAATCACCACTGTTATCTGTTCCACCGTTTTAGCTTTGCAATTATTTCAGCAATGCATATTTTGAAAATGTCAGAATTGTTTGTTGAAAAATTATTGAGTACAGAGAGTACTGAGGATGACACAGCTCTAAATAATAAGCAAAACACAGTATGAAAATGTTATCACCCCTTACACTATGGGAGCCACATGACGCTCTATTTTTTTAAAAAAAAATAATTAAATGCTTAAATCTTAAATTGCTTATAACGTAACTCAGAAGAAATTATTTTTAAGAGTCCTAATTTAATGGAACAATATTTCTTGTGCAGACATTTATTAAAATAATTGATTTAATGTTAAACAAGTAACTTTAACTTTTGTTACTAAGAGCCTAAATTTGATTTAACACTGAATTTCTGTTAAAATCTTTAAAAAATAATTGTGTAAAGAATGTAGATGCAAAATGACTGTTCATGGACAGTTCAGTCAATTAAAAAGAGTTTTACAAACTTTTTTTGGCTCAAATAGCTAAAACACATTTTGCAGATAAGCAAGAATCTGAGATCCTTCAACTACCTTGCCATGAATCAAGTATTTAGGCTAAAGGGCTATCGCTAGATAACAGATAAGAAAAAAAAATGTTACTGTGATAATCATGGAATAGATTCCACTTTAGCATATATCTTCCCTTTATGCTCCTACCTAGATGAATACCTGCCAACTCCTCCTGATTTTTCTGGAAGATTTTATTTTTATATTTAAAGTGGAGAGTAAAATGTATCTAATCACATTTTCTGTTTCTCTTTAAATATATGCCGCTTAATATGCTGATTAACACTATTTTAAATAATTTTTTAAATCCATATATATATGTATATATAAATATATATTTATCTTAGGATAATTATTATTTATTCAGAAATATCGCATTTTTACCAATAGATGTGTCTTGATAACGACTATTGGATTCCCCATTTTTAGTTTCTTATAGCCCATTATTCCCCATTTTTAGAAATTTATAAAAGGTATACATGTTTAACACTTTCAGATTCATTTTTTGTGCATTCTAGCTTTTATTTTTGAAAAATTCAACCGACTCGTGGTTTCTGAAACGAAACTAGCTTTAGTTTCTCCGTCCGACTACACGTTAAATGTTTTTAACGAAAATGATTTCGTTTAGGAAAAATTACAAAACAATGTCCGAGATGACAAATAATCCCATAAAGGCGGAGAAAATACTATCAGAAAGAAAGATAAAGTGAACCCATTTTGGTTTTTAGCAAGAAAGGAGTCAATGCATCACTGCATATTTAAAGAAAATGCAAACTTTTCCTTGCACAAATATTGAATATAGCCTTAAATCAAAATTTTGAGCAAAACACGGTAATCTTGTTTTCGTTTTCAGCGAGAACAAAAAAGTGTAAAAGGTACATATAGATGGTAATAACAACAACGGTAAATAACTACAAAGTGAATTTTGTAATTATTTGACTATTTTTGCTTGCTTTTTAAAAGGTATAGCATGACTTAAGTACTGTAAAGTGGTGAATTATATAAGCCTACGAATTATTTAGAAATAGTGGTGGATAATATCTACTAATAGAATTTATTAAACCATCAATCACAATTGATAAACTACCACTTTGAAAAATATATTTGCTGTCCGGAGCAAGTTGGCATCTCTGGTATACGCTTTTAAGAATTCTCAAATTCATTTTTGTACTATATAGCTTTTATTTTTGGAAACTTCAACCAACTAGTAAGTACCCTAAATTAATTGCTATGATCCTAATATTCACGTTAAAACTATTTCGACAGTAACATCTCTGTCAAACGAAGAGAAATGTTTCTAACATAAATTTGAATTTCATTAAAAAAATACTAAATACTAAACTAGACAGGCGATGACAAATAAATCCAAAAAACAGCTGAAAAAATCTACCAGAAACAGTAATAAAAAAAAGAAATTTGGATTTTTAACAAGAAAAGTATCAATATATCAAAGTACATTTTATAAAAATGGCGAAATTGATCGCTGAAAAATTACTGAATATGGCCACAATGCTAAATTATGACCAAAACATAATATTAATATTATTATTATTATTTTGATCTTTCGTTTTCAGCAAAAGCAAAATTTTATATGAGGTTTACAGTTTCAAAAACTTTCTAATTCATTTTGGTGCATATAGCATTTATTTTTTCGAAAAATTCAACCGAATATTTAGTACGTTAAAAACGAATTCGGCTGTAGTTTCTTGATCAGTTCAAGTTAAATATATGTAACCAAAATATAGATTTCGTTAAGGAAATAAAATACTGAACTAGGTGGGTGTTACAGAAAATCCAAAAAAAGCAGAAAGAAATTCCAGAAACAAAAATAAAGAAAGCAAATTTTGAATTTTAACAATAAAACTATTAGTGCATCAATGCATGGCAATATAAAATGGCAAAATTGAATTACTGCTGAATAAAGTCATAAAGCTAAATTACGAACTAAACGCTGTATTTTTTTTTCTTTTTCAGTATAAACAAAATTTTACTAACGGTAGGCATTTTTCAACACTTTCTAGTTCCTTTTTGTGCATTATAGGTTTTACTTTAAAAATTTCAACCGACTCTTGAATACGTTAAAAGCGAGTTCAGCTGTAGTTTCGCCATCAGATCACGTGAAATATCTCCAACGAAAATCTAGATTTCGTTAAGAAAAAAAATACTAAATTTGTTCGGCGATGACAAATAATTCATAAAAGACAGAAAAAATACTACCCGAAACAAATATAAATAAAGAAAATTTTGATTTTTATTAGGAAAAAAATTAACGTATATTTTAGAAATGGCGAAATTGCTCGTGGAAAAGTTACTGAATAAAGCAACATAATTAAATAATGAACAAAATAAAATGTTATTCTTCCTTTTTTGTTTTGAACATAAGTAAAAATTTATATAATGTATACAGTTTTAAGTACTTTATAGTTCATTTTTGTACATTGTAGAATTTATTCTTAAAAAATTCTACTGATTCGCAAGTACGTTAAAAACAAGTTCCGAGTGGTTTCTCTGTCAGACCACGTGAAATGTTTATAAAAAAAATATAGATTTCGCTAAGGGGAAAGAAAAAAAACTAAACTAGGCCGACGATGACAAATAATCCAAAAAAAGGCAGAAAAAATGCTACCAGAAACAAAAATAAAGAAAGGAAATTTTGATTTTTAACAAGAAAAGTCCCCGTTCACTTTGGCCACGAATGCCACTTCGCTTGTCAAAATCGAATACATATCCCCAGCAAGTCTTCAGCGAACAGGGATTCACAGAGAACAGGAAGCGGAGGCAACCGTCAAGGGATGCCGGATATTACTTCTCCTGGCACCCACCCTCCCTGAAATGCATTTCATTTCGAAACTTAAGGCTGCAAATGGCATTGGGAGATGGGGAAGGGGTAAATTCCTTCGGGACAGAAGTTGAGGTACAAAAGAACCCCTTATTCTGTCAGCTTCGTCATTGTCCTATATTCATAGTTATTGATCGTTGATTTCAGGAGGTTCTGTTTTGCTTTTCCACAGTCGATACTTCTATGTGTACAGTGATAACATTGACGGCTGTTCACCTGGCATTTCTACAATTATGAGACTATTTTTGAAGCCTAAGAAGCTGCCAAAGCATTTCATTTCGCTCGAAAAGCGAATGTTTATTTAGTGAAAGAAGAAAAAAAATTATGATCGTGGAAAAGTTTGCGCTTTTGAAATTTGATAGACGTTCTATTTGGGAGCCTGGGGGTTATTTCGATTTAAAAATTTATTTCTGAAAGGGTACGGTCCTTTCAATTATGGAGAGAGATTACTTTAGAGAAAGATATGTTTTAAACGAAAATTTCAGTAGTATTAAAATGAGAGTATTTGAAATTCAATATGAGAGGGAAAATGGAATTGGAAAAATGATACTCTTGAAATAACAGTATAAAACTTCACATTGTTTCAAATTCTACACAATTTGTAACGTTTGTTAGAATAGCAAATAATTGGATGAAAAAAATTTGCATGTATTTTTTATTCTTCAGAATATTTCTTTACATCTATCAAAAAACAATCTCAATAAACAATTAATTTCATTCCATCGTTTTATTGTAATACGGTTTTCACGGATTATTTATATATATATATATATATATATATATATATCTNTATATATATATATATATATATATGGTTAGATGGATAACTAGTGACAAACTCGTTAACTCGAGCATAATTCTGCACAAAAAAATATTTTTTTATAAACTGCAATTTTATTATTATTATATAATTTTGATTTGTAAATTATGCTTCGTCTTTTTATATCCTCTAAAATTAGTCTTTGAAAATAGTCGTATATGCATTCTTAGGGTCAAAATAAAAGGATGAAACTGGAAGCAAAACTATTTCTTTAGTAATTGTTTTGTGGGCAGGGTAAAAATTGTTTGATTTATTCAATTCACCTATATTTAGCTCAAAATAAAAATGATATGAAAATATCAATATAATGACAAAGATACATGAATTAATTTTTAATATATTAGTATATTGACTATTGGTAAGATATGTTAAAATTAAAGTAAGAAAAAAATTCTACCACATCATCAATTCAAGGAGGCAAATCTCTAAGGATTAAAGGAGCTTTTGGGTCTCAAGGGCCGGCTTTTCTTCATTAAAAGACTAACATCTAAAACGTAACATGAAACGCTTAGAAAACTCATAATCCTTTTCAAGAACTCTGGCGATGACTAATTGTATGCTTTAAAAAGATAATGCTTCTATTCATACTTCAAGATCAAAAAATTGACTTTCTCAACAGAATGTAACCTGCTCTGACCCATCACCTCTCACATCAGAAAGCCTCCACACGGTATTTTATAAGTAGTCTGCGCAGACTACTTAAAAAGTGAACCAGTGGTGCGCATAAACCAAAAGTCAATTTTAAAAGTAATTAGAGAAACTTATCATAGATATTTGAGAATTGAATCTGCTGTGGTTGAAAAGTAAATAATGACAAATCATATTATATTCATAAATTAAACAAATTTTTAGAAACATATTTGCTTCCACTTTCTAATTTGTAATAGAGTTTTTATTAAATATCTCTTTCACACACTGGTTTACTTTCACAGTTTCATACCTGCCAACTTTCACTCTTTCCGAGAAGGGATTTTCAGAGTTGTCGTAAAACAATAAACGAAAAACAATATAACTCAACAATATATTTATATTTTGATACTGTTCGCTTGTGCTAAGATTATTATGCTTTTATATATTTATTATAATTATTTATATGTAGTGGTGGTCAAACTCATTTATAAATGTCATTATAATGCAAAAAGTTAATTCGAATAACCTGAGTATTGCTACCACCTTAAATATGAAAATAAAATCTTTCGGAAAATCGGGACGAATTGCTAGGTATGCAGTTTTCTGATAGGACTACCTATAAAAAACCGTGTGAAGGCTTTCAATTACAGCAGCATACTTGTCAACTTTTAATCTCTTCCATTATCATTTTTCCCAGTGGTATTAAAATGGAATTAAAACTTCAATTTTAAGCAAACAAATACGTTGCATTTGAAAAAACTTAAGTTGACAACCATGCATACCCGCCAACTCTCCCGGATTTTGCGGGAGATTTTATTTTCATATTTAAAGTGGTAGTAAATATATACTATTTTTTCTTTTATGAATTTAATTTTTAAATGATTTTGATCACCACTATTCTTACAAAAATTAAGCTTTTATATTACTATGCGTTACTATCATGGTTGTCAACTTAATTTTTTTCAAATACAACGTATTTGTTTGCTTAAAATTGAAGTTTTAATTCCATTTTAATACCACTGGGGAAAATGATAATGGAAGGGATTAAAAATTAGCAGGACTGACCATGATAGTACCGCATATTAATATATGTGCTTAATTTTTGAAAGAATAGTGGGTGATCAAAATCATTTAAAAATTAAGTTTATGAAAGAAAAAATAGTATATATTTACTACTACTTTATATATGAAAATAAAATCTTCCGGAAAATCCGGAAGAGTTGGCAGGTATGCAGCAGGCGTTGTCTGAGCCCTGACTAGAATTGAATCGGGGAGGGTTTTACCTACCCGTTAATTAGAAATGGTAAATGACATAGAACTCTCCATTGGGAAAGTGAAGTATTGTTTCCCCAGAAATGCGTCATAAGCTAAGTAACTCAATGGAAAAACGTGTATTCGGTGTTATTAACCCTTTCGGGTTGGGCGAGTCTTAAATGTATTCGTAAGGAATCAGTATCAGGACAGTAAAAAATAAAAAGCGGAAGCTTAAGTTTCGACTTAGCTACTTTGACAGATTTATGTTTGCTTTCACTTTAAATCCAACACATCTAATCCATGTGTGTTAAAAGTGTAACTATACAATTTTTAATTTGAACTAAGTAGTGGTGATTTAAATAAAGCAAATTATCATTTCCCTGCCCACAAATAAACTGCTAAAGAATTACTCTGATTACCAGTTTTATCTTCTTACGATGATTGATACGATTTTAAGCTGGCACGTATTTGTGACAGTCGGCGCGAAAGGGTTAAGAATAATGGAAAAAAAACACGTTTTTTTCAGCGTAACCTTTTATTTTAACAGACATCATATTTGAGCAATTTTTGTTTATTTTATGAAATGTATAATTAATTGTTTAGAATCTATTTTCAACAGTCAGCATGACCAGTAGAAATAAATTGATCGTCACCATTCTTTATCATATTGTACGACTTACACAAATATTTTATTGATCACGCATAGGTTCAGAATAAAGGGAAATTGAATTTCCGTTTCCATTTCTTTGTGTGCACATAATAAAAATGTTCTTATTCATTTACTCTAAGAGAAGTGTTGCGCATCATTCAGAATTGGTCAAGAAGTGGAATTGTTCTGTCAAGATTTCATTAGGCTTAAAAATTCTTTATTAAACCTCCAATAGGTGCATTCTACGCACTAACTTTATACACCGCTGCCAAATGTGAATTTTTGAAATCATTATTATAAAAACCTTGCTGTTAATCATTCTAAGTTTAATAATTAAATTGGTTTTAATCCTTTCAGACCTAGTATATTTTAACTAAGTGTGTCCTGAATTTGCTTTTAAGGTGCTAGCTAAAGTTTAAAAAATATAAATACTTTGAAGCATTCATATCTGCTAAAAAGGTATTCATTTCTTTTAACCCTTTAATGGGATATTTATTTCTAGTAAAAGTAAGTTAAAGTATTTTTTGTAATTAAAATTGATGCAGGAATAGTAATTGGTATTAAACAAAAGCTCATTTAGCTTATAAAAATTTATCCAAATTTTAATACAAATTTTTTTTGGTGGTAAGTATATTTACCAAGTCCTATCAAGAGAACTTATTGACGTTTATTTTTCATTACTTATAAAATAAATTGTGTAAATGCTACAAACTTCAAAAGGAATTATGTATTTTATAACTCTTATATATTTTCGTAAATTAACAAATGGTTACCTATTTTATTCAAACGCTCTTCAAGAAAGCTGAAGTTATTAACAAATGTTGACCTAAATTAATTTTGACTTGAACCAAATAACTATCAATCTCCAATGGAGTACCCCCAGAGGTATTGATTTGCTATGGTATCCTGGAGGACTTTATGACTAAACAGATTTCGTGCACCAATCACCATTTACTACACGAGGAGTCTTTGGCTGGCGGTGATTGAACTCGCGAAAAACTCTGCTACAAGAATTTTATGGATCTTAAATTTAAAAGCGGCATTGGAAAAATACGAAATTCAATTATTAAAAACATTTGTGACTCCTACTTAACGTTAATTTGCAAAAAAAACTATATCTGTGAGAAATGTTAATTTTATAATCTTTTTGAACGTTTAAGTTCTGTCCTAAGAAATTAACACTTAAATTAAAAATTTTAAAATTTGTCTAATATGCATGGGAAAATGCAATATTTTTTCAACTCGTTTTGTGATTTCATTTCAAATAAAGCTGATATCAATCAATCAATGCCAGACTCATGAATGCCAAGAGCTATTAAAAATGTAAAAGAGTGGTATGAACTCATTTTCTCTTTATATATTTAATTACTCATCCGTTTATTTAATTATTCATATTCAAAGAGAAACATTCTTCACATTTGTTTTCAATAGAAAACTGAATGAAACTTGCTAGAAAAAGTTGCTATTTTTAATTTCACTTAATAGAATTATGTTGGGTAGTAGTCGTCTGTGGCATCCGTGATCAGACCACGATGAAATGGTCAATATATGAGAAACGCTTACTTGAAAAAAGTAGCACGTATTTTAACATACCAAGTGGATACGACTTTGACTCCAAAAACGTTCTGTAAAAGTAAAAATACTAAACTAAAATTCGCTTAACTTTCGTTACCACTAGAAAATATTTGTTTCAAAAAGCGGAGCAGTTGACATCTCTGGATTTACTTCCCCGGAAAACTATCTATATTTGAAATCAGGCTTCCGCGGTACTTGAAAAGTTTCAGAAGTGATAGTAAATTTGGGTTATTACAGTTAATATACCATTTTATCGTTGGAATTCATTCCATTTGTTATGGTAGCTGGACACCTGGGCCACGAAGCTGCCCCTTCTGATCCATCGTGAATTATTTATAATTGTGTGAGTTCTCTGTGGCCAGCAGGCAGTGTCGTATCTTTGAGCAGGGGTGAAATCCATACATATCAAGACGGAAAAGAGTAAAAACTGGTAACAAATAAATTTCATTTTCAGTTTTTTCGGGGGAATAATAAAATATTAATAACTACCAATTTTTTTAGCGCAAACAATTTATATATTAAATTGCTTCTTCCCTTGGAAAATTTAGTGTCATTTTATGTCTATATATGTCAAATTGCGTCAAAATGTCACTCATGGGCTGCAATAGTGACTCAAATATGAAAATACATATTCTTTCAGCAGCAATACTGGCAGAAGTCATAATTTAACTTGAATCTTCGCTTAACACGTTCACGCCGGGGTGACCCAAAGGTGGGTCATGCTAGATTGTCTCATCGGGCGGCGCAACGGTGTAAAAACTGGTAACAAATAAAATTCATTGTTTAGTTTTTTTCCGGGAATAATAAAGATCCATAACTACCAATTGTCTTTAACGGATGCAATTTTTATATTGAATTGCTTCTTCATCGTGATAAATTTCCCACAATGAACTGTTATTGTTGAGAATAGATTAACACCTCCCGAATATTATCTAATATTGAAATAGTTCTTCTACCAATATTTTCTCTTTTCCGTTCCGCTTTCAGGCGCAACACCCGGCGTGAACGCGTTAAGAAAACTAAAGCATTTCTTATACATTTTGCGTAGTAATGAAAACTTCAAAGCCACTTATCTCAAAACTTGATTTTTTGAGTTGTGCCACTATTACAGCCTATGAGCGATATGTTAATATCTATATATGTCAACATAGATTTGATGAATCAGATATTCTTTCAATTGATATATTTATTCAAGCAAAGTGCTTGTTTTTCTATATTAGCTACCACATAGACAACTAAATTCAAAATGTTTTTACTGTAAATTTTTTGTAAATTTCTAGATGTATGGGATAGGGGCCTCGTAATTTTTCTAAATTAAGTTTAGTACTGGAAAAATTAATAGCAATGAATTGTTTATTGTTAAGAATAGATCTCCTCCCGAAAATGATCTATTATTGAAATAGTTCATCTAACAATTTTTTTCTCTTTTCGGTCTCGCTTTCAGGCCTGGCTATGACAGAGTATCCATAGCTGCCAACTCTTCCGGTTTTCCCGGATGATTTTATTTTCATATTTAAAGTGCTAGCGAAATTCATGTTATTTCACTAAACTTTTTGAATTATAATAATAATTTTAAATCAGTTTGACCACCACTACACATAAATAATTACAACAAATATATAAAAGCATATTATCAGAGATGCCAAATTGCTCAAGACAGCAAATATATATCTTAAAGTGGTAGCTCATCAATTGTGATTCTTTGTTTAATAAATTCAATTTAGTAGATTTTTATCCACCACTATTTATAAATAATTCGTAGGCTCATATAATTCATCACTTTATAGCATACCTGCCAACTTTTAATCCTTTCCATTATAATTTTTCCCAGTGGTATTAAAATGGAATTAAAACATCAATTTTAAGCAAACAAATACGTTGTATTTGAGAAAACTTAAGTTGACAACCATGATCGTAACGCATATTGATATGTGGGCTTAATTTTTGTAAGAATAGTGGTGATCAAAATCATTTAAAAATTAAATTTATAAAAGAAAAAATAGTATATANGTAGTTTATCAATTGTGATTCTTTGCTTAATAAATTCAATTTAGTAGATTTTTATCCACCACTATTTCTTAATAATTCGTAGGCTCATATAATTCATCACTTTATGGTAGTTTCATACCCTCCAACTTATGAGGATTTTGAAAATAATTCTGTCTAGTGGTAGCGAACCAAAGTAGAAATTTTTAAAGCAAATGGATCTCTCATAAAACTTTTATCAGAACTTAAGAATCTAGCCATATGGCCTGCACTTTTATAAGTAATAGTGGACAAGTTACGCTAAAATTAATTTTTTTTAAATATTAAGACATTAGTTTTGCTACCGTCTGAAAAGAAGATTTCTGAAACTACGGAAATTCCGTAGCAGTTGGAGGGTATGTACTTTAATCATGCTTTGCCTTTTAAAAAGCAAGCAAAAATAGTCAACTATTTGCAAAATTTTATCAGGAATAATTTTAATTATTTTGGCGTGTCCGGAGCAGTTGGCATCTCTGTATTATTCCTTACGATAGCGAACTTCAACCAGGCCTGAAAGCAAGACGGAAAAGAGAAAAAATTGGTAGTAGAACTATTTTAATAACAGTTTATTTTCGGGAGGAGTAAATCTATTCTTAGCAATAAACAAATCATTGTTGTTAGCGTTTTATCGGGGAAGAAGTAATTCTATATATAAATTGTATCCGTAAAAAAATTTGGTAGTTATGGATATTTTATTATTCCCGAAAAAAAGTTAAAAACTAAATTTATTTTTTACCAGTTTTTGCTTTTTTCCGTCTTGATATATATTGACTTTCAGCCCTAATTTCAACCTGATTGAAATATAAATATACTCTAGAAGAAGATAGTTTTTCGGTAATTGTTTTACTACCACTTGGAAAATCCATTCTTGAAAAGAGTGAATGTTGGCAGGTATGGGTATCGTTAGAGTTGGAATTTTAATGCATAAATTGCTTTTTTTGGATAGCAATTTTTAGTGGTGGTTACACAGAAAGTGAAATATCTACATTTGTTTCATTTTCACTATCACTTTTTAAAATTTTCAAGGCCCGCGGGAGCCCTGGAAATAGTTTGACTGCCAGTTTTTTTCTTTTTTCTGTCTCTCTTTCAGGCCCGTGATAATGAATTACTTTCGCTGCCATTTTTTTCTTTTTGTAAAAGAGAAAATATATTTTTAAATAACGATGGCTACACATTGTTAAAAAAACATTAAAAGTTAATGTCAAAATATATCAAAAAGAATTTGTTTTTTTATTTATCGTGCGTAAATTAAATTTATTATACAATTTACTATTTCGTCGTGTAATAATTCTTATGCTAGTTTATATCACCCGAACATAAAATATATATTTAGTTAGACTTGACGCAAACTTTCTAAAGATTGTCAGACAAGTATAAAAATATTATGTAGTTTTGATAATTTTTTTGATATTATAGAGCTTTACTCGTTTCTTTGAATGACATCTACACCCGGTAGACTAATAAACGTTAAACGTAACTGAATGTTGTTTCTTCTTAAATATTTATTGCATGTTGGTGAGCTTTATAGCAAATCTAATTTTTATATTTCATCTTTAATGTGTTAGGAGGAACAGAAGTGACTGTTATTGCTCTAGTGAAAATTTATTTCATCAACTATACTCAAGATATATATGTCACATTACACGAAAGTGAAAGTATTTCCTACAAATAACCTTTGTAGAAAATATTTCTCTATGTGGACCGATTATAGGGAATCGGAACATTGTATTTCTATGAAAATGTTTCTGGTGTTTTTTTTTAAAAATAATCTACATGGAAATAGCGAAAAATAATTATATATTATTTGAATTCTTTTCTGAAAGCATAGCCAGGTGAAGAACTCGCAAAAATGTCAGATTTAGTGGGGAAAAAAATACGAATAATCTCCTAAAATAATTTTGAGTTATCCATATTATGCAAAGAAGTTGATGTCAAAATTTTGAAAGAAAAAAAAGAAAGAAAAAGAAAACTAACTTGTAATTTTAAACTAACAGTAGCAACAATTAAGTACTTAATTATAAGACTTAAGTATCCATAGTAAACGAAGAGCTCAACTTTTTAAAACTTTAAAATGGTGCATATTTTCAATTATTAGCTGACATATATCGTTTAAAAAAACTGTATTTGGATCATTTTGTATTAGCACGTTCACGCTGGGGTGACCCACCGGTGGGTCACGCTAAATTGTCTCATCTTGGCAGCGCACCGGAGTAAAAACTGGTAACAATAAATTTCATTTTTCAGTTTTTTTCCGGGAATAATAAAAATCCATAACTACCAATTGTTTTTAANCACGTTCACGCCGGGGTGACCCACCGGTGGGTCACGCTAGATTGTCTCATCTTGGCAGCGCACCGGAGTAAAAACTGGTAACAATAAATTTCATTTTTTAGTTTTTTTCCGGGAATAATAAAAATCCATAACTACCAATTGTTTTTAACGGATGCAATTTTTATATTGAATTGCTTCTTTGCCGTGATAAATTTCACTTTAATGCTGCATAAATCAAAATGTTTGTAAATCAATCTGTAAATATTTTCATGATGAATGGGTTAAGGGCCGCTGCGCGGCCTAGGCACCCAGTTTTTTGTTAAATAAAGCGTAAAAACCGTGATAAATTTCCTCCAGTGAATTGTTATTGTTGAGAACTCCTCCCGAATATTATCTAATATTGAAACAGTTCTTCAACCAATATTTTCTCTTTTCCCGTACCAGTATTTTCACTTTTCCCGGCGTAAACGTGTTAAAAAAACTGCATTTGGATCATTTTGTATTTATATACTTTTTATGATTAGTATTATGATTCGAATATCTCAATAGCATTTTATGAGCAATACTAAAAATAAAATAATTAGCTTACCATCATTTACCCCATATAAGAAAAAGTTAAATACGAATGAAAAAAGTCGGTTGTTTCTGAAAAGAAAATGCTTGTGATGAAACATTGATATCATCACTTTTTTTTTTGGTAAGAAGAAAACATCCCTTCGGAAATGACAAAATCCGCAAATGGGTTGATGCAAATAGATTTTTGTTAAGTGTGTAGTAACTATTCAGATTTCGCTTTTTTTTTTTCAAATTATATGCAACAAATATTTTATGATAGTTTATGGCCAGATATACAGCCAGCTTTTTGCGCATCTTCGGAAAATATGAAATTGTGGTAACTATGTTTATTTTTAATGTTTGATTCTTTGCCATCTAAATGTGCTTTCAAATATTTTCCATACCATTACTGCTAAACGATTCAAATATTCATATAAAGCGCCAATTTTCTCAAACTTCCTCATGCTATGGTTTTCAAAACATCAGCAAGATCTCAAAACATTCAAAAGACTTTAGTTTTTGATTGTCTACCACTCTATCAGGATTCGTGCGCACTTGGAAAAAAATTAGTACCAAGAATAAACTAGTTGTAACTATTTCGTTGCTAAGAAGCAGAAAATATTTCAGAATTAGCTCTTAAATTAGAAATGAAAATTATGTCTCCTAACTTAGGACCTAAATTTAGCATCAGTATTAAAAAATTAAGCCTTAAAAATGTTATTTTATTAAAATGGTTTAAAGGAAACAGAGTCATTAAAATTCCTGATTTCATTTCTGTTGTGATTATTAATTTGTGCTGTATTATTAATATCAACATAAGCGGCAGCAATGCTAAAATTTACCTTTTTCGATGTACCTTTTCTGAGCATCTAAACGATTTTGCTTTAGTTTTTTTTCTCGGAATACTTACATTTACATGTATAACTACTAATACATATCTTTGGCGGAATTTGTTTTTTAAAAATTATGAGCTGAGAACTTTTGATTTTATAAAACTTTAATTTAAAATCTTTCATAACTCAGAAAGCATTCCCGTTAACGCTGCTAACTACTACTCTCTTTTCAAAATGCTTTGTAGAGTGGAAAACAATAAAAACTAAAGCATTCAAAATTTGACAAATTTTGCCAACATTTTAAAAAAGTCACAGTGAGAGAACTGAGGCAAAACGCCTTTATGTCAGGCCTGAAAGTAAGACGGAAAAGAGAAAAAACTGGTTGCAGTACTATTTCTATAATATATAATTTTCGGGAGGAGTAAATCTATTCTAAACAATTATTTAATAATACTCTCTAGGAAAAGAAGCGATTCAATATATAAATTGTTTCCCTTAAAAAATATGATAGCTATATATATTTTTTATTCCCGGAAAATTATTTGTTACCAGATTCTATTCATTTCCGTCTTGATATATACGGACTCTTAGCCCTGTTTTATGTACGAACTTAAGACTCATTCAAATACGATGCAGAGATGCCAACTGCTCCGGACACGCCAAAATAATTTAAAAAACGGTAAATAACTACAAGGTAAACTTTGCAAATACTTGACTATTTCTGCTTGCTTTTTAAAAGGCATAGCATGACGTTAGTACTATAAAGTGGTCAATTATATAAGCCTACGAATTATGTAGAAATAGCGGTGGAAAAAAATTTACTAAATTTAATTTATTAAACCAAGAGGCACATTTGATAAACTACCACTTTAAAATATATATTTGCTGTCCGGAGCAATTTGGCATCTCTGATTATGATGTGGAGAATAATTTTAAATCAAAAAATCATAAATAATTACATAAACTTTGCTACCATTAGAATAACTTTTTCCAAAACTTTTAGCAGCCGTAGTAGTAGATGGATAGATCGAATTTTCTTTTAACCTTTTCGGGGCGGGTGGGTCTTAAATGTATTCGTACGAAATAAGAATCAGGATGGTAAAAAACAAAAGGAGGTACCTTAAGTTCGGGAATAGCTAACTTCACAGACTCACTTAAAATTTAACACATCCAATCCTTGTTGGTAGAATGGTAGAAATCACATAAATCTCGGTGCACTGCCACGAAGCGGTATTAACCGATTCATCTGTAGTAATAAATCGATGATGAGGAGTAGTGAGGAGGAATGGAGATGGGAGGAAGAGAGGGTTCGGGTGACATGGACAATCAAGAAATGTTGAGTGGCATGAAGTATAATTAAATGACAAAATAATCATAAGCAATATAAAATAAAATAATCATGAAGATTATGATGATCGATATTATTAAGGAAGGTCTGGGTTAAATCTAATATCCAATCCTTGTTTTTTAAATGTGTAACTATATAATTTTTTATTTGAACCAAGTAGAGGTGAATTATTTAAAGTAAACTATTATTACCCCACCCACAAATAAAGTGCAACAAAATTAGTTTGACTACCAGCTTTTTTTTTTTCCTTTGTCGCCACCCCGAGAATGCATATGCGAATCTACTCATACTCATTTGTTGTAGTGATCTTAGCATCAGCACCGTGAGGGGCTCTAACTAATTCATCTGAGTGGGAATGCATGAGGGGAATGCTGTGTGGGAATGCTGAGTGGGAATGCATGCCGAAGCGTAATTGAATGTGAAGGTTGGGGTTCAGTAACATTTACTGAGTGAAAATTAAAATAAAATAGCGATATTTAAACAAACAAATTTAAGAGAGAGAGAGAAGAGGTTTTTTGTGGCAGACTGTCTCGCCTCCCCCCGAGGTATTACCCCCGAGCTTCACAGGTGCACAGTAGCCACATAGCCTCAGAAAAATCGGAAAAATGCATGATAATAAATGTGCTAAAATATATACAAGTATTTACAAAATTTTCGGGACAATACCCCATCGGATAGGAAAAAAGCGATTGCCGGGCAATATTTTATGTTGTCTTCATATGACTCTCCCATCTCAAAGAGGTTAATATCTGTTTAAATTATTTTATGTATTAGTGGACAAAATTCTTCTTATTCTATTATATTAGACAAATGCGTTAACTGTAATACAAATTGGAAAAAAAAGCATTCTGAAATTACGGAAATTCCGTAGTCTCAGAAGTTGGAGGATATCAACGCCTCCTATAACTGAAAGCCTCCGCATGGTTTTTTACAAGTAGTCCGATCAGACCACTGTGAAGGATATCCACTTACCGAACGAGTCATTTAATACAGAATATAGTTGCAAAAAGAAAGTGGTAGCAAATATATGACTAAAACTTTATTTTATTTACGAATATTATTGGCTTGCCTTATTCACTTGTCAACCACTAGAGATTCAATTCTCAAAAATATAAGGTAAATTTCTCTCAATTACTTTTACAAAAGGTTTTGGGTACATGCGCACAACTGGTTCACTTTTTAAGCAGTCAGCGCGGACTACTTATGAAAAACCGTGTAGAAGCTTCTTGATGTAGGAGGTGATGAGGATATGCTATGTGCAATTATCTTTTATTGAAAAAACTGAATTCCTGTTTTAGTTAAGCCTTTCTTAAAATGTTGCATTTTCCTTTCAGTGTGTTTACAACTTCATAGAGGTATATTCACTTTATTGGCTCCCGCAACAGATCCTACATATGAAACTATAGCAGCTTATACAAACACATTTCATATGCCATTTCTCAGTCCTTCATTGCCTCAGACAAGTTCTAACAAGCCATTACTTTATGCAGTCAGCATGAAACCACAGTACCTCAAAGCTATAGTTGATGTTATTAAATATTACAGATGGAAATCAATCATATATCTCTATGATTCTGATGAGGGTAAGTTTTAACTCTTTATCTTCTATTAAGCAAATATTAAATTTATAATGGACATCTTAAGGGTCTTGAAATTAGTTTTATTTTTTGAAAACGATTTTCAATTATTTGTTTATTGAATTGCATTTTGCTTTGTTAAGGGATAAAACTGTTTGTTTTTTGACGAGACGTAAGTTCTTGGTTATTTTACCCATTCTTTTCCTCATGTATTATTTTTTTTTTAAATTTTAACATTAAGGAATTACGTTCTTTAAAAACTATAAAGTATTTTTGCACTTAATTTGGAATAAAACTATCTTAGAGTGCATTTATTCTTAACATTTATTTTAATTCAATAAATTAATTAACTGAAATAAAAGAAAAATTGTAGTTACAGATTTTTTAATAATGTCATAAAGACAGTATTGATACATGGATTTGAAAGTGCAAAAAATATCATACATGTTTTCTCATTTCTTTTAATTAAAATAAAATAAAGATTAACTTCACACTTAGCATATAAAGATTATAACATTTTACGCCTTTTTTAGTTAAAGGTTTTGAACACGCAGGTGTTAAATCTATAGTTGGTAGATATCAAAACCCTTTAGAAAGAAGTATCCTCAGCTCACAGGGGGAAATTTTTTTCAGGTCTGAGTCACAGACAAGGTAGTTGTCTGACTATCTATCACTTATATAACCTTTTCTTTGTCAATGACAGGTTTTTTCAAAGGTGTGTAAATGTGTAAATAGCATATGTTTTCCATATTATTTTCTATTTTATTACATCATCGTATATGTTAAGATTATTGACAAATGTAAATATTATTATATTCAAATTTAATTTAATCTCATTCATGTTTAATTTCCTGTTGATTTCATCATAAGTTTAACCAATTGGCTTTCCACTCATTACTATTTGGTGCTTGGCACCCTCTCTCTCCCCTTAATTCTACTCCCACTTTACACATTCCTCCATTATGACTCAAAAATCTGACGAATCAAATACTGCCACTTCGCTGCAGTGCACTGAGATTTGAGCTATGTTCTAAAGTTCTTTTGGATGTATATTTTTTTTCAAAAAATAAATTGAAGTAAATTACAGGCTTTTACTCTCCTATAGTATGATTTCTGAAATATATATCGCTATTTAATTTTTTTCCGACTAAGAAATAAATAGCCAACATTTATGATTAAGAGAGATTCTGAGTTTTTATTTTTTTAATTTTTTATTTTATTACACGTAACGCATATACCTGCAATCATCTTTACTAAATATGCAACCACACTGGTGCCTTATTATCAAAGCTAAATATATACAAGTAGTACAAGTAATTCTTATACATTTACGTGCGCAAGCATGTAATTTCTAACTAATAATATAATTCCTCGCATTGGACATGCTTTTAACTGTTACGTAAGATTGACAAGAACGAATACTTTACTTTCCCCTAAAAAAATAGAAGTTTTTGACTGTTGTTTTAAATTTTATATGGGTCAATACAAAGCGTGCTATTAAAAAATAAAAATAAATAAAGAAAGAAAACAGTTATAAAATCAAACCATACCATAATCTTGATGTAATTTACAATTAAAAATATACTGCAGAAATCCATATTTTAAAATTACATTTAAAAAACGAAAAATTTTATTAAAATTTTACGCAAACATATAGTTTTTACACAAAAAATAACACATTTTCGTAATAATTTATTTGTAATTTAGTTTTATTTCTATATGTAGCTTTCACTTACATAAATCTCATTATGCAGCTTTTAAATCATTTGAATAATGTATTTCTTCAAGATTCTTTGATAAATCTAAGTATTGTGATTTTATAGAAGAAAGAAAATCATTTCTTTTTGTTATAAAAATATCCTATTTTAGTAACATAAAAGGCACTCTATCTTAATTCCTTTACTAAGGAACAGCATGCCAGTCAAAATACCAGAAACACAGACATTGTTCGATAAACGAATTTTGGACATGTAGGGATTCGGAAGAAAATAAACAGATTAATAAAAGAGGATTCGGTAAATATAGCCTTTTTATTACAGGGCCTGGTTTTCAGTAGGAAAACTATTGAATATTTTCAAGTATAGTCACTCAGCTTATATTAAATTTAACATCTTCATAAAACATCAAGTGAAAATTATTTTTACAATTTTTTGTCGGAAATTTCAGAGAGAGATTAAAACAAACTCATCCTTAAAACTATAGCTTATAATTTATAATTTTTGGTAAATTAATTATGTTTATGTTAAAGAGACTTTTATAGTACTGTATTGGAAAAAAATATATTCGTGTTTCTGTTTCGATTATTCTTGTATTTCATTTTCAAAAGACCAGAACTCAGTAAGGAGTTTCGAGGAAACGTGATTTTTTTTCTTCATTTAAATGGTAAAAAAATGATTACTATAAATGCTAGATTATAGAATTTATATAAAAAGAGAAAGTTATTTTGAAAAATCGCAATATATTAATAATGCAAAACATTTTTCCCACCTGATATAGAAATGAGTTTAACACTAGGCTTACAGACGCTTTTTATATTCCTATCTCTATGAAACCGTGTCAGTTTGACGCATGAACGAATACATATAACAGCACTTACAGAGATGCCAACTTGCGCCGGACAGCAAATATATATTTAAAGTGGTAGCTTATCAATAGTGATTCATGGTTTAATAAATTCAATTTAGCATATTTTTATCCACCACTATTTCTAAATAATTCGTAGGCTTATATAATTCACCACTTTATATTTGAAAAATTTACTTAGTAGTTACATACTGTGTTTATTTAATTATTTTGACGTGTCCGGAGCAGTTGGCATCTCTGCGCTTAGAAAGCAATGTAATTATATACTGTAAGAAAAAAANTAAGGAGTTTCGAGGAAATGTGATTTTTTTATTATTTAAATGGTAAAAAAATTATTACTATAAATGATAGATTGTAGAATTTATTTATAAAAAGGCAAGTTATTTTTAATATTCGCAATATATTAATTGTGCAAAACATTTTTCCCAACTGATATAGAAATGAGTTTCACACTAGGCATGCGGGCGCTTTTTATATTCCTATCTCTATGAAACCGTGTCAGTTTGACGCATGAACGAATACATATAACAGCACTTACAGAGATACCAACTCGCTCCGGACAGCAAATATATATGTTAAAGTGGTAGCTTATCAATAGTGATTCATGGTTTAATAAATTCAATTTAGTATATTTTTATCCAACACTATTTCTAAATACTTCGTAGGCTTATATAATTCACCACTTTATATTTGCAAAATTTACTTAGTAGTCATTTAATGTTTTTATCTAATTATTTTGGCGTGTCCGGAGCAGTTGGCATCTCTGCACTTAGAAAGCAATGTAATTATATACTATAAAAAAAGGAAAAGATGGGATATATATTTAAGAAATATTTTAGTATTTCATTTTTCAATACTCGAACTAAACAGCTGAAACCTTCAAAATCTGACATTCTGACATCAATTGACATTCTGCGTCTGTTCTGTCTATTATTGCTTATCGGCAACAGTTATTTGTCGCTTGCTTCATTTGAGATAACGATATCGGATAAGGGATCGAAGTATTGCCGATACATTCCTATTTATTATTGATGTGAGGCTTGCATGTTTACTCAAAATTTTGTCTAAATTACGATCGCGTCAAGTTGATGCATATCCGTAGAGATAGGTAAACCACAAACAGAATTTCAATATTTTAACGCTTTTGAAGAAAATAGACTTCAATACATATTTACCTCCATCAATGGATAAAATTCATTACAAGAGATAAAATAAAAATGCAAACGGGTTTTGTAATTTTCCTTGTAAAATTCGAAATGCGTCAAAATGACGCGTCCCTTTAACGTAGTGTTGTAAAAGCAGCCTAAGTTGTAGCTAACAGTGGAAATTATCTCCATGATGATTTAAAACAGGCAAAATCTAAGAGTGCTTAACACTCTGCAAGCGGGTAACATAAAAATATGTTTTTGAAATTTCTTGAATCCATGCAAAATTTTAAAAAGTGGTAGCAAAACTGCATCGGTCTCTGCTCTGTTTTTCGAGAAATTATCCATTCGTTATTATCACAAACATAAATGATTCAGTATATATGTAATCAGTGGTCGCTCGTCATAATTTTTTCAAATTTAAGTTGTAGCTATAGAGACGAGTTACCTTCGGCATTTATGAAAATTTACATTACACTTTTTTAAAACTTTAATTTATAACGGCTGTTACATCTTTTGGTAAAGTTGCTCACATGCAATGTGCTAAAAGTGGTCGAAAAGGATTGAAATATATAGTTTTCGCTAATTCTTATCTACGAAAATATATTTGTAAATTAAGCAAACTATACGTCATATTCGCTGGTTCAAAATTAAAACGACACTTCTGCTCTCACTTCTCATTCAAACAACACTAATTATGTTTTCAGAAGTGTCGTTTCAATTTTGAACCAGGGATACCAACTTTAACGCACTTTAACCCCTTGGGGACGGGTGATTCAAAAAAGCTTTCGTACAAAAATCAGGATCAGGACGTAATTAAATAAAAAACGGTAACTTAAATGTAGTCGCTTCTAATTTGACAGACTTGCTTTGCTTTTACTTTAACTATTGTCAGTTTAATCATATTTATAATCTATGTTAATTCAAAGTATAACTAAATAGTTTTATTTTGATCAAATTAATCGTGAATTAAATAAATCAAGCAAATATAACTCCGACCACAAATAAACTGCTAAAGAAATACTTTGATTACCAGTTTTATCTTTTTTCCCTGATTGATACGGTTTTATGCTGGCACGTATTTGTGACAGTCGGCGCGAAAGGGTTAAAGAAGTGTTTTTGTCGTGATAGTGACAATCCTAAAGAAGTTATATTCTTAGCAGACAATCAGTTTGCATTTGGTCAACACTTAAAACACGAGAGAATTGCTAGCAAGCTGCTCTAATTATAGTTTCTGTGAAAATCGATATAAATCAAAAGGGCAGCCAGCACTAGGTTTATTGAGCAATATTTTTTAGAGAGGTACACAACCGAAAACAAACATTCTGGATTTTTGATGGTTTTGTTAATATTTTAAAAGCCTCACCACAAGAGGGCTGGAAAGAAAAGGCTTTTCGGATAAATTTTTGAATTATTTACATGTGGTGGTGTGGAAAATAACTTTGAATCAAATTCACAAAACAAAGAACTATACATTGAAACATAAATTTAACTATCACTAAAGGAAATCTTTCTAGGAAAACATAGAAAGTTGGCAGCTCTGAATCAAATATGAATGTTGAGATTTTACTATCATTTTACGGCAAGGTAAGACAGCTGAGTAGAAAATTCTATTTTATATTGTTTCCTATACCTCTACATCTGAAGGATTTAAATGTTTATAGAAATAGCCTAATCTCTTAGTTCTCTCGTAGCTTCGTTCGCTCTTAAAATGTTCACAAAATTAATCAGAATTCGGAATTTTATAAAATATTTCGAAATAAGCGTTCTATGGCAGTTCTGTGTGATTATTGATGTAGTAAATTTGATTTGATATAAATTTGGCTACCATGGCATGAATAATATTAGATGCTCGTATAAAACGCCATTCAGTCTAAATTTTGTCTTAGTGTAGCATTTAAAGTATCAGTGGATTTAACACGTTAAGCGCCACGCTAATTTTGCATGACTTGCACTTCTGGCCACGGTAAATAACTACAAACTAAATTTGCAAAAATTAGACAGATTCTGCTATTTTTTTAGATGGTTTATCATGACATCTCTGACAAAACTGGTGAATTATATAAGCCTACGAATTGTTTAAAAATAGTGTCGGATAAAAATCTACTAAATTGAATTTATTATACCAAGAATCACAATAACTAAGTAAATTTTGAATACATTTTCTGCAATTCCATAAAGGAGTGTGAAATTTATAGTTCTATATCATGTTATACGCTGTCAGCCAGCTGTTTTTCGCGGCCTATGTGAAAGGTCAGTGTCAGCCACCGGCGGTTGACGCGGCCTAAATGTAATTTCAGTGTCAGCCACCTGTGGTTGGCACGGACTGAATGTAATTTCAGTATCAGTCACCGGTGTACTGACGCGACCTGAATGGAAAGTCCAGTGTCAGCCACCTATGGCTGACGCGGTGCTCAACGTGTTAAAAAAATTTCTAAAAACAAAATTTAATTCTCTTCGTCTTTAAAAAATATATCTCAGAGAGACCAATGCTCCTTTTATGCAAATAAAAAGTTGTGGTAAGAACTTTAAAACTTAACTCTCTCCATAACACTGATGTAGGAATTGGTGTTTCTCTTAAACGTTGGGATGCTGCTTTGTATATATTTTCTTTTCTTTTTTTTTTTCTTTTAAAAATATCCAATGAAAAAAGCAGGAAATAATTTTTAATTTTTCGTAAAATAACACAACAAAATGCAAGTGAGTCTGAAAGCATCAAGACAAGTTCCAATTAAAATACTACTTAATTATATGAATATTAAAAATATCTTTGATGATGTAAGTTGTCAGAAAAGGACATAAATTGTTTTTCGTGAAACAAAAGCAAATCTTTACAAAATTCAAATATCCCGTTAAGTTATATATTTTGTCAGTCCTTAGCAAATTTCAATTTTCAGCCATATGAATAAACTCAAGATACTATGTAATCAAGATACTATGTAAAGATACAAGATACTAATAGATTTTTAATTCTTTCGTGAAATTGAGCAATCAGTTCTTACTGATTATCAGTCACGAAAAAAACACCAGACTTTAAAATCATAAAATTCATTGCTTATCACTACATTTATTTCATTACTGCTTTAAAAAAAATCAATATTTTCTTTACTGTTTAAATTTTTTTGCATATTTTCAGTTCTGCTTTAGATAATTCATTCTAAAAAATTTACTTCAACTCCTTCCTTGTGATTAAAATATATCTTTTGCACTTAAGTCATATTTTTTGATGCACATAGGATTTATTAAATAAGCGATATATTTTCTTGAAAATGCGAAATTAATTCTAAAGAGATTCACTTTTTTATAAAAGATAAGCCTTTTTTATCATCAATGACAGTTTAATTTGCTGTTCGCTTTTATAGATAGGAATCTTAGAAAAAGATACTCCTAATTAATTAAGTCTTTTTTGTTTATTTACTCTTATCGTTTCTTAATTGATGCAATTTAAATTAAGTGAATAAAATTGGGTCTTGAATCACTTTCTATTTTGTACTAATTACTGTTTTGCAGTTCAATATTTAAATAAGGACTGCTTTAACAATAATAAAAGCTTTTTTTTGCATTAAAATGCAATATTGATTTGCACCAATTACAGAGAAAATTTAATCTCTACTAATATAAAATATGATAGTCAATTATTATCATTTTATTCAATTTGTTAATATAATAAAAGCTGTGAGTGACAGCTCTTTAGCATTACATGAGTATTTTACATGCTAATTTTTATATATTTTTAGCCTACTGAATCTATTTAAGGAAAGCTAATAACTTTCGTGAATTAATGGGAATAAGTCTGGATCTTGTGCTCTAAGATTTTTCAGTTTATCTAAGAAAATAAACTTGATGTTTTAATTCTATTTAAAAATTTTTTTAAATTATCCTTTTCCCGTTACATTCAAAATCTTTACTACAAACAATAAAATAACATTTAATCATATTTGTAAGAAAATCATTAGAAATACATAAAAAAGGAAATCAATATCATTAAATTCATATCAACAACATTATCTTTTTAGTAGATAGTCAAAAAAAATTCATTATTCATATTCAAAATTCATATTCAAAATTCAAAATTCATATTCAAAATTCAAAATTCATATTCAAAATTCATATTCAAAATTCATATTCAAAATTCATATTCAAAATTCAAAATTCATATTCAAAATTAAAAATTAGTATTCATCCATTATTTTTCTAAAAATACAATAATTATTATTTAGTAAGCTAATTATTAAAACGTAAGTTAATAGTTTGATGCTCAAGTATTAACTTACTTATTTTTATTTTTTGCGAACCAAATATTTTTTTTTGTAAAACAACTTTTTCTTAGAATTTTAGGCACCATAAATTTTTATACTTCTCTTATTTTACTGAAATAAAATTTTTGAGTATAAAATTTTTATTCTTCGTAGTAAAATTTAGTCTCTCACTCAAATGAAATAATTTATCTGGAATTTCAATGACTATGTTTCTTTTAAACCATTTTAATGAAATAAAATTCTTAAGTATTAATTTTTTATTCCTCGTAGTAAAATGTACTATCTCACACAAATAAAATAATTTACCTAAAATTTTAATGACTATGCTTTTCTCTAACCATTTTACTAAAATAAAATTTTTGAGTTTTAAAGTTTTATTCTTCGTGATAAAATTTACTCTCTAAAACAAATAAAATAAATTATATGGATATTTATTGACTACACTTTTTTTAACCATTTTACTAAAATAAACTTTTCTGGTATTAAATTTACATTTGTGATAAAACTTAACTCTGTCAAACGAATTGCATTTGAGATCAATATGTTCTCTACAGTGACAGGCATCTTATTATCCGGTTTGATTATCAGTTTGTAAAATGGAAATGGGACAGATTATTTAGTGAGCTGTTAACTATGTCATTAGTTCTATAATTGGAATCACATTGTTGTCTGTAATTAACGATCGCCCTCATCAGCTCTTATCTTGAATTTCAAACAGAGTTCTGTCTCCTTATAAGCAATGGAATTTGATATAGATTATACCAATATTGTGAAGTATTTAAAAATATGCCCTAGTGTAATCCATTGTACTGCGTAAAAACCTAAAAAAAAAGTTAAAGCTCTCGCTTGCACATTTCTTTTCAAACTTCATTATTTTTAATTAGAAATTTATGCCTGGGTTTTGAAAAAAATCTGTATCTATGAAATATTATGCATAAATATCGATGCCTATTTTTTCATTATTAAGTAATCATAGTAATTGTAATAAATCATATAAAATATTAACTCATATAAACAAATAATTAGAGATAAAATAATAATGGTAAATATTTTAATGAACATAAAAATTAATGTAATATCATGATATTTTTGTGCAATCAAAGTAAATGTAAAAATTGTAAATTTATTTACATTTTATTAAGTTTTAATATTCCGTGAAACGTTATAAAAACGTTATATGAAACTTTATAGAAGCGTTATGTGAAACGCTTTAAACGTTATATGAAAAGCATTGATTTATACAAAGAAAAAATCTTTTGATCAAGAAAAAAATCTGAGATTATCTGCTAATTAAATATAGAATGCATTGATCAATCTGGTATTCTAATTGTCTAATGGTTCTGGTAAGTTTAATCAGTGTGGATTAAGCACCTCTGATTTGTTGAACATCAGAAAAATGCTTGCGAGAACGAATAAAACAGAATAAATTACAGCAACATTAGATTATGATATAGAAAAATTGCGGTTTTCGTGCAAATGTTCGTATTTTTTTCTTTCTTTTTTTTTTGTTTTTGAAAGTGACTACTAAAAGCTTAAATAAGTCAGCAAAATTCTGGATCAAATAACTTGCCCTGATAGTGAACTTCTATATTTAATATAATATTATATAAACTCATGTTTGTGAAAATTGCAACACCATGAAGGACTTACGCGAGTGAGCTATAATTTTCAGGAAATGCAAAGTAGAGCTTAATATGAGTCGCTCAGAAGCCAATGCGGTTAAGTCCAAAACACAAAAATTGAGAAAATTAATGTTTTTTAATACATTAGTTCTTAAAATTCTTGGTTTATTAATTTAATTAAAAAAGTGTATAAAGTCTTTTTTCGAGGTGTAAACTTTGCAAAAAAACAAGATATGTACAGGATGTGTAAATAAAAACGTAAGTATTTATTGAAGTAATGACAGCATCTTAAAAATTTTAGGACTTATACCTTTTGGCAGCTGAAAAAGATAAGAAATTTATGTAAAAATAATAAAATAACATTTATTGTTATAAGTTTTATGTTTATTCATCATAACAAACATCATCTTCTTCCGAGTTATTTAAATGTAAATTTTGATCTCCACCTGTTGTCCTTAACCCCTTGGGGACGGGTGATTCAAAAAAGCATTCGTGCAAAATCTGAATCAAGTTGTAATTAAATAAAAAACGGTAACTTAAATGTAGTCATTTCTAATTTGACAGACTTACTTTGCTTTAACTTCAATTATTGTTAGTTTAATCATATATATAATCAATGTTAGTTCAAAGTATAACTAAATAGTTTTATTTTGAACAAAGTAATGGTGAATTAAATAAATCAAAAAATTATAACTCCGCCCACAAATAAACTGCTAAGGAAATACTTTGATTACCAGTTTTATATTTTTACCCTGATTGATACAGTTTTATGCTGTCACGTATTTGTGACAGTCGGCGCGAAAGGGTTAATGTCCTGTAAAAGTCGTGTTTAATTGGAGGTATATACTTTAATAAACACATGTCTTTTTTTTCTTTGAAATTGTTCTGCCATTAGGATATAATATAGGAAGAGTTATATTTTTAAAATTTACTGTGCTTATTCACAATGGCCTATGAAATTAATATACAATATATTCAGAAGCTATTCAAAAAAGGGCTGTCTAACCAAGAAAAAAGTAACCAACGAGTAAATCCTTTAATAACTAAAAAGATTATTATTTATTTCATCAAAATTTCCAAAAATCAGAAAATATCAAAAAATGGACTTAACCGCATTGGCTTCTGAGTGGCTCATATGTGACTAAATTATTTCCCCTAAATTTATCTTTATGAAATGAAATGAAAAAAATAAAAGATCAACTATCTGATTATCTAGCTTCCGCGAATTCACGTAATACCATATTAACTTAAATTTTTAAAAAAGAGAAAAAAGTCTTTCGTAATAAATATGGAAAAAATATTGTCCTAGTGACGTATGTCATAGTGACGTAAACTTTTGCAATAATTCCGTTTAAACATTATCAAACATTTAAAACCGTGTTTATGCCTGATGGAATGAATACTTTATAAATATTCACAGAACACAAATGTCAGAGTTGCGTGTTTCTAAAGGATAATAGTTTCAATACTCAATGTTCATTTACATGTTGTCACGTGATACTTCATTATTCTCTCATAATACAGTAGTCCATGAATCAATAATGAGTCCTAGAACGACAGTTCCCCTGAGAAGTATCACTGGAAATTACATTTACCACGATGTAAAGTTTCATTTGAAATTCTAGGATGAGACTAAACACTTGATACAGGAATCTAGAAAGAGAAAAAAAAGTAGTAACGGTGAATACTCGTACTTACGCAAAATATTATAAACAGAAAGGAGGGGTGTTTCCTTTTACAAGTAATATATTTTCTTCTATTATTATTATTTAGCAATTACTTTAATGAACATATACATTAAACCATAAAAATGTCACGTAGTTTCCATCCTAATTCCTGTACTTTCAAATAATGTATTTCTAAATGGCAGTTTAAGTTCTGTTTTAATATTTTTATAATTTGAATTAAAAAAAAATTAGCCACCACTAAGTATGAATAACTTAAATTGATGTAAAAAAGATCGAATAGAAAAGTGATCATGTAACAAAATATTTGGTGTATTCAGGGGTAGGGCAAAATTATGAAAACACTTCTTATTTATATTTTCTTTTAGCAGCAAGTGTTTTTTTTTCGGGGGGAGAGGTTCAGTTGCATGGGATATTTACACTGGACATCTTTATATAGGACAATTTAAAAGATCATGCTTTCAAAAATTTTATTTTCACCCGTGCCAAATTCACGTTGACTAAAATGAGGAGAGGGTATTAATACAATTTTCTTAGCTTTAAAACCAGTAATTGTTAAAATTAATTGTAAGGGCTGCAATCATTATATCTGATTATCCGAGTGTTTTTTTAATTATAGGGGTATTTGGAAAGGAAAGAAGCTTTTAACCCCTCATTTTCGTTGGAATTGAGCTCATTAAAAAGAAGCACATATCTTTCTTTTGGTTAATGAAAATTTTGCATGAGTAAAAAAGAAAACACTCCATTTCTCAAACTGTTAAGCATGCTCTTTCAAAGTGTGAAATCAGCTCTTTACTGCGAAATTTTCGAAATATTTGCTGCTAAACAAAATATTGTTTACATACATTTAGTGCTAAAGTGTGTCCATAAGTTTGTCCTACAACTGCATACATGCTCAAATATTTGAAAAAATTACAGCACCATGATGGAATTGTTAGAAATTAAAGAAATTTATTCCTCATATTACTAATAGGGACATTTTAGCTTCGTAACTAAACGTTTTATTGTAATATGCATATTTATAACTCTAAATAAATTGATTTGTGTGCTTTGTAAGCTCCCAAACGAAGCATAGTATGAATAGTAATTATATAGACCTGTGTTTTCAGAAAAAAAGAAATATGGCAGAATGAAAATTAATAAGCAGAATACTGTTTATTTTTTACTTATGCATGTTTTTAAATATATTTTAAGAATCGAAATGCTTCAAACCAGGTATTTCACGAGCCATGGGCAGTTTTAGTACATAATATTCTATCCTAAATTGTGTTATATGTAGAAAAAAAAAGTTATTTTTCTAGTAGATTTTATAAATTATTTCAGGTAAGTGATAAAATTTTTTTTTTTTGCACAAAATACAACATACAACTTTTAAGTAGAAGAATTTTACAAGTTACTTGATTATTTAAAGGCTTGATCGTTGTAGGCTGTCTTGATAACTTAATTTAAAGAGCAAATTAATAAAATCGAAATAGAAACCACGAAACTATTTTAAAAAGGTACCAAAAAGGTTTGATGTTTTAATCATTCCTTACAAATAAGTCAATTCTGCAAAAAAAAAAATTAAATNGGGGGGGGGGATTGATAGGGATAATTCTTCGCAAAATTGATGGGGAACATCGCAGGAAAGATTTCAAAACATGAAAGCAAGAAATTAAACGTTTCGATAGTTTATCTTTTTAACATTATTGTACCAAAATATTGAATTGAGTTACGTTAAAATGTGAAAGCTACAGCATATTATGTCAAGCACGGCGTTAAATGCAGAACGCGGTTTGATATGTATGACCAAGTGAACTTGTGCGTTAAGTTGATTAACGGATTTGCTATATTCTATCAAAACACTATAATAATTTACTATCATTTTAACCATTTTATTGATTTTCTTTAAAATTATGTAACATAGCCGCGATGGCCCAAGGGATATAGTATTTGCCTTCCAATGAGGCAAACCGGGTTCAAGTCCCAGTCGATACGAATTCCGCATCTGGCTTGCACCGACCACAGTGCTGACGTGAAATAACCTCAGTGGTAGACGGATCTTGGGTGAGAGTTCCCTTGCCTTCTGGCTAACCGTGAGAGGTTCTCGTGGTCTTCCTCTTCATGTAACGTAAATGCGAGTTAGCTGAATCAAAACATCCTCCACGGAGGCAAATTTCTCCCTATACTCGATCCAGGAGTTCCCTTGTCTTCTGAATTGGGTTCAAAACTGCAAGGTTTACGTAGTTGAACATTACTAGTCGTTAATCCATAAAATTGGGTCGACTGTTTAACGACGGTTATAAAATATAAAACAAAATTATGTAACAAACAAATATTGGTGATTTCAATATAAATAGTCCAAATTATAACCCATTTAGCTGTAATAACTTTAGTGGAGGTTGCAAAAAGTTAATGCCAGTTTTGGGACAAATAGAAGTAAATCGAATAATTTACTATCATTTTAACTATTTTATTGTTTTTCTTTTTAGATTAAGTCACAAAAAATATTGGTGACTTCTATATAAATAGTTGAAATTGTAATTTATTTGGATGTAATAATTTTAGTGGGGGATGCAAAGGGTTAATGGCAGTTTCGGAACAATTTGAAATAAACGGAGTCCGAGCAGTCAAAGAGCAATCAAATTGGAGATAACCTCAGATTTTCGAGTGCTACTCTAAAAACATATGAGGTGTCTCATACGGGTTCATCGTAAAAACATATGAGGTGTCTCATACGGGTGCATCGTAAAAACATATGAGGTGTCTCATACGGGTGCATTGTAGTGAAAAAGTGCTAATCTAGTATTTAAGACATCTGAAAATGATGAAAAAGGTGTATCTTATGGACCTGATATTGATGCATTGTAGTTAGCTTCAAAATTTTATTGACAACAAAATTTTAAGCGCAATTTACTTGAAACTATGTTTCTCTGCTAGCATAATCTAACTAATTTCTAACTAGCACAATTTTAAACTAATTACCTTCAGAGGCACAGTGTTCGCAAAAAATATAGATTTCATTGCATTTAGGTTTTTTTATTGGATTGACTGGTTTTGAGTAATCCGTGAAAATTTAACATATTTTATGTAATTTTTTTTTCGGTGCATTTACATTTTATGAGAAAAAAACATCCGGCATGAAGTGAAAACTTAAAAAAATAAAATAAATAAAAGCGGAATTAAATTTGGGCGATTTTATATAACTTAGGAGTGCAGAAAATTAAGGATAATTCGAAAAAAAAAGTCGTAAATATAACATTACGCAAGCGCTGTTTTTTTAAAAAAAATTTTTAACTGCAGCATTCTAAAAGAAATTAAAATATGTAATGCAAAATAAAAGAAAAGTATCACATTAAGTTTATCATAATAATTACCAAATTCATTAAAAAATCATTATAGCATTAAGTTACGTCATTATAAATATTCATTCATAGAACATTCTCTTAAGAATCTTAATTAAATTTCGAATTTAGTGAAATAAATCATGCAATATTTCCTTGCCGGAAAGTTCTCACAAATTATGACTCAGAGCAATAAATGTTAGGTTTTAAATAAAGAAGGGGAACTAATTTGATTACATAATAAGAGAATGAAAATTATTCGAGAATAAGATGATTTTCCGATTTAGTTTATGAGATTTTCTCCGAAATAACGGCTGTTGCGAGTAAATTAATATGTAATCTGTTTAAAATAATTGCTTTGAGTTTGATCTAAAAATGTGCAAATAATATTCAGTAATATTTAATCTCTGACAAATATCAATAAATAATTTGAATGCGTTTAAGTTGGTTTGTTTGAATCATGCACTGATTGGAGCAAGTTGTAATAATATTTTTAAGCTTAAAAGGGCATTTAAAAGTATTCAAAGCTTCAAAAGTACCTTGTTTGATTTCGCCTGAACCTTTAATGTAAGTTGTTTTTGCCCTTTAATTTACTATTTTACCAGTACAGTCACTTTTAAGGGTGTTAGAAGAGTAAAGGACTTAAAACAATATAATAAACAGTACAATTTTCAAATTTTTCAGAAAAAATTGTTTCAAAAGCACTTCCTTACTTAATATACTTCATTACTCGATTGTTTTTCTGTATAGTGTTGTTAGCCGAAGTGCATTCTGCAGTACATTCTGTAGATTGAGTACGTTCTATTAATTATCTGAAAAAAACACGAATAATCTATTTTTTTTAAATATAAAATGGCTACTTCTGAAACAGCAAGGAGTATATAATATTATATTGTACCCAGGACTTTTATTATACTGGCCATTCTTCGTAAATTTACTAAAAGGTATTGTTTTTACGCAATATTTCTCTTTTTTTTTTCCCTTGCGTATACCTTGATGGCACTATGATGTCTACATTAGTTTTTACATATATTTAATAATGTCAAAACATAATAATGAGCCGCGATAGCTCAGGGGATAGAGCGTTCGCCTTCCAATAAGGTGAACCGTGGTTCGATCCCGGCTATGGCTGGTAGATACAAATTCCGCATCCGGCTTGCAATGACCACTGTGCTGACGTGAAATATCCTCAGTGATAGACAGATCATGGGTTTGAGCAACGCCTCCTATAACTGGAAGCCTCCACACTGTTTGTTATAGGTAGTCCAATCGGACCACTATGAGGGATATCCACTTTCCGAACGTGTCACTTAATACAAAATCTAGTTAAAATAAGAACGTGGTAGCAAATATATGCCTAAAAGTTTGTTTTACGTATGAATATTATTGGTTTTTCTTATTCACTTGTCAACCACTACAGATTTACTTCTCAAATATATATGATGAATTTCTCCCAATTACTTTTATAAAAGATTTTGGGTTCCTGCGCACAACTGATTCACTTTCTAAATAGTCTGCGTGGACTACTTATAAGAAACCGTGTGAAGTCTTTTTGATGAAGGAGGTGATGGTTTGAGTGCCCTTGCAATCAGGCTAACCCTGGGAGGTTCTCGTGGTCTTCCTCTCCATGTAACGCGAATGCGGGTTAGTTCCATCATAAAAGTTCCCCACGAAGGCAGATTTCTTCCAATACTTGATCCAGCAGTTCCATTGTCTTCTGGATTAGATTAAAAATTACATGAGACCGGAGTTGAACATTAGTTGTCGTAAACCCTAAATTGGGTCGGCTGTTGAACAACGGATATAAAATATAAATAAATCATAATAATGTAAACAGGGTTCCAGCCGGCTTTTAAAAATTTAAAATGTGGTCACGAAAATTAAACATGCGCCGTTAATTTAATTTCTTTGTGACCACCCCTAATTATTGTTATCCAACGAAAGTACATGTGCATGAAAATTCCTGTTTATAAACCAAACTGGAGAAAGTGTTATATAAATAAAGAAATATCTTCTAGCATTATCCTTAATTTACTAACACTACTAAATTTTTCAAGGACCTCGGGAGCCCTGTTTAAATTAACACAACTGAAAAGATTACTTTAAGAAAACCTTAAATTTTGGAGAGTATGTATCTAGGTCAATTTTAATGAGTTTATAATTGAAGAAAAAAATAGAAGAATGTAAAATTTAAAGATAATAATCAAGATTTTCAGGTTGGGTACACGTTTGTAGTTTCAATTACTGTTAGGCATAATAACTGTGACAATGTATGTAAGGAATAAAATGGTGGCCACTCACATGACTATAAAAAAATTTCTTTCACGCTATTTCTTTTATAATTGCATTATAATATATATCATGCTATTTTTTTATAATTTGCTAATTGCATTTTGTATGTCATTAAGTCATATGGGTAAAAAAAAATACTTTTTTAACGAGAATTGCTATTAGTTTAGAGTATTTACTAAATTTGGTTAAGACTGCTCAATTTGTTTATAAAATACATTTAATTAATTTCCTTAATCCATCTTACTCATAGTATATACTTCTTCAGAGATGCTAACTTGTTTCGCTGTATAGGTAAATTTTTTTCTTGTAGTAATAAAATTTATGTTTTATTCTACAATTCTTAATTTAGTAAATTTGGTATAAATTATTTTGCAACATATAAAAAATTTTAAATCACTTATGAGATATTTATTTGTTTCAGTTTGTATTTTCAGTCAATGTTGGACATAAAAACTGCTAAAATCATGCAAAGAATATAGTTGTTGGCAGTGCAAATAAATACCTATGAGACAATTTTTTTCATGGTAAAAAAAATATAAATATATATATTTTTAAAGAAAAGTTCAAGTCAAATGTGTATTTTTTGGGGCAGTAAGTCTTTTAGTTAAAATATAAAGATATCTTAAGCGAAAAATGTTATTTGGTAATAAGTCTACTCAAATTAATTATGAAATAAAGTTAGTTTCTTTAAAAATTTTTACTCAAAAAGTGTTACCTCTATAGAGATGTCAGCTTGCTCCAATTTGTGAGCAAATATTTCATGTGGTAACAAATTTTTTGTTTTAAAAAGGGCCGTCAACTTTCTTTTTCTTCATTCAACTTAGCTGAGCACCTGGGCCACGCAGCGGCCCCTATCCCATCAATTCATGATTTTATGAGTAGTTGTAGTGAAAACTTTTTGTATTCATCAGACTGTGTGTGAGGGCCAACTTTCTACGTTTTGGGGGAAAATATATTCTTGTGGTAGTATATGTGATCTAGTGGTAGTGAAGTATAGGCTGAAATATACGATTCTTTTTTTAAAATTTGATTTAAAATTATTTTCCACATCACTACATGTAAATGATTCAAAATTTGATATAAAGCACCCCTTAGTTCTAGCTAAGTCGTGGTGAGGTTTTAAAAATGTTGGAAAAATTACCAAAATTCTGAAACCTATATTTATAACTGTTTAGCACTTTATAAAATACTTTTCATAAAGAGTAGTAGTTTTTCCCTGGTCTTAATGTACGATTATTAGTTTAGTAAATTTGGTTTATTGTATTTTGCCCTCCACTACACATAAGCAATTTAAAAGTTCACTAGTGTTGATTTTTCAAAATGCTGCAAAGTTAACCAAACTTCTACAAATTAAGATTTTAATGCTCCATTCTCTAAAAAAATAACATATTACAGACTTGTCTTTATCTCAAGAAACAGCTTATTGCAAATAATGCTACAAAATATCATCACAGACTAAATCAGAAATATATGAAACTAAACAATGCTCGAAAAATGGCACAAAAAATCTCATCTCGCCCTTAACTTGAAATTTATATCTTATATCTAATCCTGCTGATGCATTATAATTGAATTGCTTTTCTTTCATTTGATATATAGTATAATACTCTCTCTAATTTCCGATGTCTTTTCACTAAGTTCCGATGAACTTCTTTTTCATTTCCGTTAGCTGAAAAGTTTTTAACGTGTGGAATTTCTCGGAAATGAAAGTATTTCCTTTCCCTTAGGAATTTTTGATGTTTTTTATGTGCGAACATTGAACCATAAATTTTTTCGTCATCTGTACGTCCCTATTGTTTTGCACCATTAGAAGTAAAAGCACTATAGCTTATAGGATTAAAAGATGAGTAATTCGGTTTGTAACAGAATTGCAAATCATAAGCATTTTCAGGATTTCCAACTTGCATCGATATGTGGGTAACTTTTTTGTGGCGAAAAACAAGTAAAAATTAATGTTTTTAAATATGATTGTTAGCAGTTTTGCTAGTAAGTTTAGTAATTTTGACCTATTTTTCACGCATTACTTCAAATAAAAAATCAAAGCATCATTTAAAACGCCATTTTAGCGTGACTTCATTAATTGTGTGTCGATTAAAAGATTAAGAAAATTTACCAAAATTCTGCAATACTGTTTGGAATTCTCAACCACTCAATGTCTTTTGTGAAAAGTGGAGGAGTTGCCATCTCTGACTTTTTTCAGCGGATAGGCCTACTGTCTCTTTTTGAGCTAAACAATTTAGTCTGAGATAAATAAGTTTGTCTAAGAAAATTTAACAATACCATGTAGCGGTATTGAGATTCTTTTTAATCAAAAAATTTCTTTTCCTTAAAATTAAACTGCCAATATTCTTTATAATTTAAAATTTTATTTTATAAAAATGGATTCAAAATCAGAAATTTGCATTTATATTGAAAAGATCGCGTTACTTCATTTTTTATGCATCAAAAAATTGGCTTAATCAATGTGTTCAATTCTTCAATTTATAATCAATATATCAATGTATTCATCACGGGCATAGTATCATTGACAATCATAACAACAGCACACATTTTAAGGTTTAACCATTACTTTCTTAAAGGCCTCAAACTTATTGCACATAAAATATTTGATTTAATTTTTTTAAACAATATATATATATATATATATTGTGCCCCAATATGAAGTTCATCAACAGCAATGGAAAAAACATCTCCGTCAAAGTCCGACGNTATATATATATATATATATATATATTAAAAGTAGTGAAAATTCATATTACCAGAAATAAAGACTTAAACAAAAACTTTTTGTTCTATCTGAAAAATTTGGACATTTAATGTACAATACCATAGCAGCTTTTGGGATTCCAAGAAAAAAAACATTGAATTCTGTTGAGTTAAAAAAAATGAAACCAGTGGCTCTCTGGATGCTTTTTTTAAATTTATTTCTATTTTTTATTTTTATATCAGGTTACCGTATTAAAATTGCTATCATCTTAGCTGTTTTGAAAGGAAATAATTTTTGACAATGTAAGGCTGCTTTTTTCACTTTCCCCTCGGTTACTGTCATAATTGTATTAAATTTAATGCTCTAATGTATGTTTGAATTTCTTACTATAAGATCAAATTTCATTTTTCAGTTTCTTAGAAGCATTTATTTTTCCATTTCCTATTCAAGTAAATTGACATGTTGTTTCTCTTCTCTACTCTGATATCATGATTATGAAATTTATTTACTTTATAATGACTATTTATTAACTTTTTATTTAGTATTTAATGACATATGTAAGGCTGCCACCAACTACAATTTTTAAAAAATATTTTACAGTGCGGTACACAATCAAAAACTATTGCTTTTAAAATTTTGGTTTACTTTACATTTACACTTGTTTATTTCACCTTTGGTTTATTATTCGAAAATTTAATTCAAAATTCTTCCAAATTTTTAGAAAATTTTATTTTTTCGCTTAATGCGGTAGTGAAATTATTGCGTGCTTGCCTTTACACAATTTCAATACATTTGAATTATTATAATTTTAACTGCCATTATATTTAGGTAGCATGACAGTATAGTGCACAAAAAAATGAACCACCCAGAATAACTATTGATCTAATTTTTGGATCTTCACGTTCTAGGACTCAATCTTAATGACTCAAGGGATAGATCTCAAATGTGCTAATTGATAAGTGCAGACTATATTTTAAGTTAAGAAATCAGGCATGAAAACAAAACTTCCCTGAATAAACATATCTTTTTTTTTGTTGCTGATTCTGATTTTTGACAAACAAAATATGTAGCCGCAATCTGCGGAATATGGTCTTAATGGTTTTGTCAGAAGAGTTCTCCAAAATTTGGACCCCTTAATATTTATTTTACTTTTTGAGAATTTCGCCATATCACAAGAACTTTTTTAGTGAATTGAAATATTTTTATATACAAATAAAAAAATTGTTTGCGCAAAAGATTAACTTTAAGTATTTTTGAAAATCAGTTTCTCAGGAAGTATTCACCGATTTTGCTCAAATTTTGCCATATAAAATTACATTCTTTAAAGTGATGCAAAAAACTGTATACCTTACATTTCAAAATTTTTTGGACATTTCTTAAATGAAAAAAATAAATATTTACCAAAAGTTATTTTTTGAATTATCTTTGGTTAATCAAGTTTTATAATTGCGTGTAAAATTTTTCAATTCGCTTAAGAAGTTCGAGAGATATGGCGAAATACGCAAAAAGTAAAATTTAACTTAAGAGGTCTGAACTTAAGAGCACTCTCCTGACGAAAATGTTTTGACCATATTTTCCAGTTTGCGACTACTCCCTATATTTTGGAGGTTAGAAATTAGAATGCGTCGAAAAAAAAGAAAGACTAATTCAGAGAAAGTACGTTTTTATGTCCGATTTCGTACTTTAAATTATTGTCTGCACTTATTAGTTAGAATATTTGAAGTCACCGCCTCGAGCCATTACGATTGAACGTAAAAATTCGATCATTAGACTAAAAGTTATTCAGGGTGGTCTATTTTTTTTTTTTTTTTTTCCCACTGTACATAAAACAGACCACCTAATTGTGTTTCAAGTGATGATGAAAAGTTAAATAAGAACATGCTTACATTATTACTTTTATTATTATTTCACTATACCACAATGAAAAAAATATAAAGCGTGGGATTTGGCAGATTTGCCGAAATCGAGATTTTTTATGCTGACTTTTGACTTCATACCATGTAGAGGTAAGAACGATCACATTTATTCAAATTTACTAAACAACGAATCATCAATAAAAAGATTAAATTTAGTACCATTATAAATTTTTTTCCTAGAAATTAAATTAAGAAAACAAAGGGTCATGCATTAATATTTAAAGTAAGCTACCATTCGAGGAAATGTTTTCAAAAAGTGTAGAAAATTAGGGGGTACGCTAATATATNAATTATAATAGCAAATTACTCATTTATCACATTAAACTGAAAAATACTTGAACTCAGAAGTATAATAGCCTACTCTAATCAGAACCAGTAATATAAAACAGCCTACTCTCTTGGGAAAAAAAAAAAGAATTTATTTTAAAAAAAATAATATTAATATGCTGGAAAGCAAAATAATGAAAAGATATAATCTTGTCATCAGCTCACACGATTATATCCCCAAAAAAGAGTGCTTTCTAATATTGTATTAATATAGTCTAATCAAAATATATCAATACAATAGTGTGAGAGGAGCACTAAAAAAATTGAAACTTAAATAGAACGCATTAAGTAAAACAGTTTTTGCTGATATAATCGTGTGAGCGTTTCATTATTTTGTTTTCCGGCATTTTAATATTTTTTTTAAATAACGTTTTAAATAGTTTTTAAAATTATTTTATTGTAATAATTTTTCTTATTATTATCTTTTTCGAAGGTTTATTATTTTCCATGTTTTCTCTATATTTTAAACTTCTTTCTTGAATTCTATATATTTGCAGCTTATGTTCAGTAAATAAAATTTATTAATTTTCTTCGTTTTTCTTTTTATTCTTTTTACCTTCAATGTGCTAGATTATATATATAAATATATATATATATTCAGCATTCATTCGAGTGCATTTAAAAAAATAATGGTTAGGAATATATTATTGAATAACTTAAGAATTGTAGCTTGTAGAAAGAAATAAAATGCAGCTTTGAAATCAGTCACACGAAAAAATCTTCTGTTCAAAAATCTCTTGCATCGGACAAAGAAATAAATGTTCCTTATTGTTAATTCTTCTGAATTCTATTCTTGGTAATACTCGCATCTATGAATTTATTTTTAATTGAATTATTGTTATTTAATACTTTTCCTTATTTCTATTTTTTCGCTTTTTCTAAAAGTGTAAAAATATCTAACGTTGATTCTGACTTTTACTGAATGTCTCCCGGAAGCATCGTTTCATTCGTTTAATATTAAAATTTTTTTCATCTTATAAATAGATTTTTTTTTATTCCTTTATAAATGATGGTCGGAGAATTTTTGAATAAAAGCTAAGATAAAGTTTGCTTCCAAAAGAAGAAAATATTCTTAAGATAAAGAATTCAGAAAACTTATGAAAAAATGCCGTTTTTATTTTAACGCTTAAAAAATGTGGCTCAGATAAAATGTAGGTTTGGGTTTTGTGGTATACATAACTGAATTTTTTAACCCCGTGATATAATTGAGTTAAAAAATGTGAAATTGAGCATTTAAGCTGGGAATATCTTAAGCCAGGAAAATGTAATCTCAGTTTTTACTTAAGGGTCGCGATTCTATATTGCAGAAACCATGATGATATCTTTAACTTTAAATATTAAAACTTATCCTACAAATAATTATTCTTGACAAAATTTTATTGTTTTAAAAAATAAAATTTTTAACAGCTGACACTAAACTTATCGTTTTTTGCCATGTGTTGACAGACTGACTGCACAGAAGGGATTTATATTAAAACTTGATTCTTTTATAGTTAGCCTTATGGAAAATTACTATAAATTTACATTTACTAACAGAGATGTCACTGGTGATTAAAAATGTAAGAAATGGTCGAAATTTAATTCATTTTTATTTATTTACTTATTACATTGTAACTACCACCATGTTTTACATTGTAAAATATTTATGTTTAATGTGGAAATAATATTTGTAATCACTTTCAAAAGTAAACTGATAGAAATATGCCAGAAAATTTGCAATCAAAATTATATTAAGAATTTTGCTTTTTATTTGTCACCACTTTTGACTTTTATTTGATCGCGCGTATTAATCTTTTACTAAAAAAAAGTAAAGAAGTATGTTTAAAGCGTAAAATTTGCTAACACAATTACGAAAAAAAGTGAAGAGGTGAGGTTTTGAATGTTCCTTAAGTAATTTTGTTACCATTTTTTAAAGTTTTTTGAGGAAATATAACTGTGGTTAGAATTCCAAAGTGGGAGTTAGGCAAGTAAATAGCTAAAAAAAACTTGGTTTTTATTTATCTGTGCACGTCTGAGAGGAAATCGCAACCATCTTGTACAATAAATATTAACCATGAATTATTTTAAAGTTAATACATTGGTTTATTGGAATTACATTTGCAGAATTTTCTGCTCAATTTAGTCTTATGAATCCTTTATCAAATAGAAGAATAGATTACACAATACAGAGAAAGATAGCATGAATATATATCCAGGGTAACAGTGGGATTCGAACCCGTTATCTCCACGCTTTCCTGAGCATTTGGCTGGCAATACCTCCCGGCCACTATTTTTCTGTAGAGACTTCACTATTCTGGTATTTTAAAGTTCATATCTTTAAAGCGTTCTTTTCTGAAAACGCTGTGATTCCTTTTAGCTTTTCTTTTGCCATTTTATTTTCAAAATTACTAAACTCAAAATTTATTCCATGATTCATCCTCTTTGCATGCTACATTTCCCTGAAATAAAGACAAAAGAGTTTTCTCTAAGAATATTCCCTTTTCTTTCAAATTTATTTTTCTACTCAAAATATTAAACTCTATTTATTTCTAAATTATATTTATATCCATGCCTGCATTTATATACTCCGCCTGATAAATAACCGTCTTAGATTTCCGGGGTTCAGCAAAAACTCTTTCTCCCTTTCAGGAAATAAAAATAGTTCTTCTCTAGGGGAAAATGTAGAAAGAGACCTAGAGTAAGTGGTAAGGTAGAGTGCAGGCCGCTAAATCGTATGTCAAGCATTATACTGGTAATTTGTCAGGCATAGGACAAACAATAGGTTTTTCCCTAAAACCGTAAGCAGGTCCTAGAGTCTCCCAGGATTTTCTTGATGAATGCAAGTTAAAGCCGCTTAGGAAGATAAGGCGATTGTGAAAGACTTTTACGATCAAACTAGGAATGCGATCATTGATCGATTTAAAAATCTTATTCATTCTGAATAAATTTATTTTCTATTATAAAGAGTTTATCTACAACAAAGCAGTATTGTTTACTCGTGTTACAAAATTGCTTTAATTATGTTACAAATTATCTGTAATCAGTTACGTTCTTATACTAGATGATATCGTTACTTACTTTTAAAAAGAATGAATTGTCATTTGTATTTAGACTGCTGGTAATTTGAAGAACCTATTTCATCTAAGTATACGAATGTATTTTATTTAAGTCTTTGTCTTAAATTACAGATGTCTTTTTGAATTACGCAATCGATTCACTTGCGTAACTGTTTATTCTCGATTATTAGGGTTTTTTTCTTAACCAATTGGAATGGATTTTTTTTTTCAAAAAGTGCTCAAAGGTTACTATTAGCTGGTGAAAGACCTATCTTTTTTTTCAAGACAATTTTAATAATGAAATAGTTTTAAAGCTTTAAAAATATAAAAATAGTATTTTAGGCACTGTCGGTTGATAAAACTTCGATTTATTTCCATCCGAAATATTTACAATGATATAAAAAGTAATTTTATGAAAAAAGTTATGGTATTAAATTTTCCTTGCTGCTAACTTGAACGATCGTTGAGGAAACTTTATTTATGGTAATAATATTTATATACTTAGGAATAAATTTCGTTTTAAATAATTGCACAGAAAGATGATTTATCCGGCGGGTTAAAGGTGTGAAAAATGATGATAAATGACAAACATGCTTTTAAACAATCTATTAGTATGTGTTTATTCTTTTTAAATGCTAATGAAAAATACTGAGTTTTGGAAAAATATTCGTATACTACCCCCAAAAGTTGAAGTGCAACCTATTTTTTTGGTCTATAAGAAAGCGAAAATAAAACATTAACAGGAAATTTGGAGACTATGCTCAACTAACCGCCATTTTTTTGATTGCCATACAAGAATTTAAATAAATTTAATCACAACCAAGTTTTACAAAAAAAAAAGCAAACTTGAGAGAAAAACTAGTGTACCACAATGTATGCGGATAATCGTCTTTTAAACTTTACAAAAATGTGTACTAGTATGATACTGACAAACGCCCTAAAAACTAAAAAAAAAAAAAAACAAGTAGTGAAATTTCTGCCGTTTCTAATGACACTTGGAAAGCCATGCACAAGATTTCTGTTGTTAATCTTTTAAATCCCATTTGGACAAGACAAGGAAAAAAAATCTGATATTAATTTTTCTAATCCCATTTGGACAAGCCAAGTAAACAAAAATGTCTGTTGTTATTGCTTCTAATCTCGCTTAGACAAGCTAAGATACTCTGTCACTGGGCTTGTAAATTTTGTCAAATTCAGTCATTTGAAATGAAAAACAAATATACGCTACATAGTTTCCGCAACTTGATCTGACTTATGTATTTCTTTGATTGATCTTTTTTTTATCTGAAAATAAGGATTTTCGTATAATATTTTTAACACTTTTTACAGGAGTTGGATAAAAATAAGGAAATAATTTTACGTTAATTCTTTGTAAGCGATCTTTCTTTTAGCTGCAAAAGTTTTGGGAGATTTTACGTGGCAACATTTTCAGCACAATTTAAAAGCTCATATTTGAAGCCTTAAGACATAGTATCCTCTTTTACCCATGTAAAAGTTGCATCAGCAAAAATGATCGCAGGAAGTAAAAAAAAAATATTTTTCAACTTTTAATACCACCATAATTTTAAAAGCATTCTTATAAAAATATCGTAATCCTTTACCATCATTTCACAGCTGCTAGAATGAGAATAAAATAAAGACATTATATACCTCTCCTTATTTTGGCCAAATTAGTGAGAAAAATCATTATTTCGAAAGGTTTTTAGCATGATAATTCAATTTGTAGCAACAGTTTGCAATGCAAAATCTTCCAGAACATTTGCTACTAAACGAAATATTGGTTACATGGAGTAAATATATTTAATTTTGTAACAGTCGTGGAATAGCCGACCCAATGTCGGGTGTAAGACTACCAATGTTCAACTCTAAAACATTGTAATTTTGAACCCGATTCCGAATACAAGGGAAATACTGGAATAATATTGGGAGAAATTTGTCTTCGTGGATGACTTCTTGATGGAACTGACTCACATTTTCTTACATGAAGAGGGAAATCGCTAAAATCTCCCATGGTTAGCCTGACGGCAAGGAGCTCTAACCCATGATCCGTCTACCACTGAGGATAATTTAGATAGGCACTGTGGTTGGTGCAAGCCGGGTGTCGAATCCGAATCAATCAGCGATCACTGGGAATCGAACTCGGATCACCTCAATGGAAGGAGAAAGCTCAATTTCCTGAGCCACCGCGGCTCATAGAGTAAAAATAGAAACGTATCCGAATTTTTTTTCAACCCGTGTAAGTGGACATATTTTTGCTAACTAACTTGAATGAAGGATCTGAGGCAGCTAGCGGCTTTTTTATATATAATATATAAATATATGATAAATTTATATAAATATACAGTACCGCTCAGAAGTATCAGTACACCTAGAAACTTATAAAAAAATGGCAAAATTCAAAGTGTCATAACTTCTTTAAAAATGATCAAAAATGCTTCTGCTTTAGCTCATTTTGAAGCATAAAATCTCTACTTTTATGTACTTTAATTGTTTTTAATTAATATATTTTGCAACTATGTACAATTACACTCTAAACAATCATAGAAAATTGTATTAATTTTTTGTGAAGTTNTTCTGATATTAATTTTTCTAATACCATTTGGACAAGCCAAGTAAACAAAAATGTCTGTTGTTATTGCTTCTAATCTCACTTAGACAAGCCGTTACGTTAATTCTTTGTAAGCGATCTTTCCTTTAGCAACAAAAGTTTTGGGAGATTTTACGTGGCAGCATTTTCAGCACAATTTAAAAGCTCATATTTGAAGCTTTAAGACATAGTATCCTCTTTTACCCATGCAAAAGTTGAAATCAGCAAAAATGATCGCAGGAAGTAAAAAAAAATTTTTTTCAACTTTTAATACCACCATAATTTTAAAAGAATTCTTATAAAAATATCGTAATCCTTTACCATCATTTCACAACTGCTAGAATGAAAATAAAATAAAGAAATTATATACCTCTCCTTATTTTGGCCAAATTAGTGAAAAAAAATCATTATTTCGAAAGGTTTTTAGCATGATAATTCAATTTGTAGCAACAGTTTGCAATGCAAAATCTTCCAGAACATTTTCCACTAAACGAAATATTGGTTACATAGAGTAAATATATTTAACACTATGCGGTCCGCATATATTTAGTGATAAGTTTACCATGAAACCGGTTCTGTGTAACTTGCTCCGCGTTGTCAAATAGTTTTTTTCTAGTGGTAGCGAAATTTAAATTACTTTTAGTTTAGTATTTTTCAATATAAGTAATTTTTTCACCACTAAATATCAAAAATTATAAGTATGATATAGAATGCAATGGTAAAGCATCAAACCACTGGTTACTATATTAAAAAGTAGGCGTAACCATCTTTCTTTTACGAATTTTACTGTATAATATGCTACCACTTTATTAAAACTATTCCAGAAAGCGGAGCAGTTGGCATCCCTGTACTCTATTGTCCCTTTACAAAATGTCGCATGAATATCAGGTTGCAAAGCGCGACAGCTATGTGTTGTCACCGGCCACTAACGTTTGGCTTGGACATGACACCAACGTGTTGTCACCGGCAGCTAACGTTTAGTTTTCACGTGACAACACGTTGGTGTCACCGGACATGAAAGTGTTAATTTTATAACAGTTGTGGAAAAGCCGACCCAATTTCGGGTGTAAGACTACCAATGTTCAACTCTGAAACATTGTAATTTTGAACCCGATTCCGAATACAAGGGAAATACTGGATTAATATTGGGAGAAATTTGCCTTCGTGGAAGACTTTTTGATGGAACTGACCCACATTTTCTTACATGAATAGGGAAATCATTAAAATCTCCCATGGTTAGCCTGACTTCAAGGAGCTCTAACCCATGAACGGTCTACCACTGAGGATAATTTAGATAGGCACTTTGGTTGGTGCAAGCCGGGTGTTGAATCCGAATCAATCAGCGATCGCTTGGAATCGAACTCGGATCACCTCACTGGAAGGAGAACGCTCAATTTCCTGAGCCACCGCGGCTCATAGAGTAAAAATAGAAACGTATCCGATTTTTTGTCCAACCCGTGTAAGTGGACATATTTTTGCCAACTAACTTGAATGAAGGATCTGAAGCAGCTAGCGGTTTCTTTTATTTATATATAAAAATATATGATAAATTTATATAAATATATATGATAAATTTCGCTCGATTACTTTTAAAACAGAATTTGGTTTCATGCGCACCACTGGTTCACTTTTAAATAGTCTGCGCGGACTACTTTTAAAATCCGTGTGGAGGCTTTCTGATGTAGGAGGTGATGGTTACACGCAGTGATGCTTTATGTGGGTAAAATGAGAAAAGGGTTACATACCGTATATCAGGCAACCTGAATTTTCGGAAGATTTTATATTTTATTTGGTGCAGGAATGCTACCGGCGGTTAGAAATGCAAAATGTGGTGAAACATGAAATTCAAAATTTTATTAAAATAGAGTAGCAATTTTTTCTAGGATATATTTTTCATGCTACCATTTAACTAAATACAAAAAATGTTTTTGTTCCAAATGTGAATAATTTGATTCTACATAATGGTAGTTGCGTTCGATTTATTAATCCCTTAACTTGTGCTCGCGAGTTAATTCGAGCGCACTAAACAGGCCAAATTTTGCACACTAGAGATAATTCGAGCAACGTTGTATTTTATGTTGGAATAATTTTTCACACTCGAATATAATCGAGAATTGAAAATAACAATGCAAAAGGCTAAGAAAAAAATAGTTTTATTGATATTTATCATTTACATAGGATTGTATGCTATAACACTTATTTATTCAAGAATAAAATATACAAAGATGCCAAATAGCTCCGGACAGCACATACATATTTTAAAAAGGTAGTTTATCAATTCTTGGTATAATAAATTGAATTTAGTAGAAATAATTCGTAGGCCTACATAGTTCACCACTTTAAAGTATTTACATCATGCTATGCCTTTTAAAAAGCAAGCAAAAATAGTCAAATCTTTGCACAATTTACTTTGTAGTTACTTACCGTTTTTTTAATTATTTTGTCGTGTCCGGAGCAGTTGGCATGCATGAACATAGCCTGTTTTACAGGGAACAAAAGCGCAGTATATCAAAATTGTCCATCAAAAGAAAAAACATTGTTCTAAAGTATTTTTTTTTTTTTACATTAAAAAATAAATTTTTTTTGGGCAGTTTTTTTCTCAAATAATGTGTGCGGTAAGGGGTTAAATAAATTTTAAATAAATCAAATATAAATTTAAATTAGTTACTATCACATTCTACATTTTTAGTCACCCGTGGCATCCCTGTTGGGCAAAATCTATGTAATCATATTTTATTCTTCTTTAAATACATGTCATTTAAAATGATTTTTGCAAACATTTCATTCAGAAAATTCTTACTTGTATATATATTTAGCTCTCTTGCTACTTGTAAGTGTTGGTGAAATTTTAATGGAATATCAGCATACAATCTCAATTTATTTGGCTTTTCCAATCAAATAACGGAAAAGTTGACATGTATGTATGCCGACATCTTTTAATGTGCCTTTCGCTCATCTATTTCATGATTTTGTATGCCAATCCTTTCTATTAATATTTTCCTTTTATTCGTGATTGAAATCACTGCGAGACTAATTATCATATCACGGAAAGGTAAAAGACCCCCACGGGGCCTTAATGCCTTGAACAACCAAATGACTATGGACTATGAATTTTTAAGCACAATACCATTCAGATAATAGAGAAAAAAAGGAGCCAAGATTAATTTGTCTGGTGAAGCCGTTTCATTTAAGTTGCAACATGGATTTTAAAATTCTGCGTTTTGTTAATTGCAGCAGTAAATATATATCCTTAAGTTCATAAGTATGAATAGCAAAACAAATAATTATTTCAATAATTATTATATTTATTATAATTACATTAATCAAATATTATTATAAAACAAATAATTATTTCTATAGAATAATAATTTCTGATCAATTACCTGATTTAAGACGTTATAATTTAGATACCTCAATTAATTTTTTTCACCCACGAAAAGTACATATATAATTCTACTTTTTTTTTCAAAAACATCATCTTCAGACTCTCGTCGGCAATGTGCTAACTTCTTATCATATCACAAATATTTAACACGTTGAGCACCGCGTCAGCCTTCGGTGGCTGACACTGGACTTTCCATTTAGGCGGCATCAGCCACCGGTGGCTGACACTAAAATTACATTTAGGCCGCCTCAACCACAGGTGACTGACACTGAAAATACATTTAGGCCGCGTCAACCACAGGTGGCTGACACTGAAAATACATTTAGGCCACGTCAACCACCGGTGGCTGACACTGAAATTACATTTTGGCTGCGTCAACCACCGGTGGCTGACACTGACCTTTCACATAGGCCTCGAAAAACAGCTGGCTGACAGCGTATAACATGATATAAAACTATAAAATTTACTCTCTTTTATGGAATTGCAGAAAATTTATTCAAAATTTACTTAATTATTGTGATTCTTGGTTTAATAAATTCCATTTACTAGGTTTTTATCCACCACTATTTCTAAACAACTCGTAGGCTTGTATAGTTCACCATTTTTTTTCAGATATGTCATGCTAAACCTTTTAAAAACTAGCAAAATCTGTCTAATATTTGCTAATTTAGTTTGTAGTTATTTACCGCTGTGGCCTGAAGGGCAAGACATGTAAAATTAGAGAGGCATTCAACTTGCTAATTAATTTCGCCTTATTTAAGACCGATTTCAAAATTGCTTGTTATATGCGAACTAAAATCTATGTAGCAGCTCTATACTTTTTATTAATTCTAGAAATTCCTAAAAAAATAGAATCTAATATATTTATGAATTAATACTCGCCGCTACGACAGCTTCTAGAATGCCAGTGAAGTAGCTGAATAATTTATTTGTGTAAGCTTCAGGAAGGTAAATTCTGATTACAATGGCATTTGAGAGAGTTGACGGGATTAACTATATTGAGAATTTGATAAAATTTTATGCCACAAAATGGCCTGAAGTGCTTTTGTTGTTTAAACACAGGTAAAATTATTGTTATCCTTTAATAAACTGCTTTCCAACTGTAACTGTTGTCTGAATAACTTTTTCCTTAATTAATAATTGAAAACATCAGAAATTTATGCAATAAATTTATGTTCTAAGAATAATATTTTATCATTCATTAAAACAAAAACTAAATCTTACATCAAGCAGTTTTCTAAAGACATTGCATTTTATTCCTTTAATAATATGATAATTAAATGTGCTTGTTTTACGTGAAATAAAATACTAATTATGTATTCTGGCATTGAAATATTATCATATGGCATTAGTTATTTATATTCGCAATTTTCCGCAAAGGTTTTACGAAACCCTAAAGTAAGGCAATGTTTACCGAATAACTTTTTGGCTCTTTGTCAAGTCACGAAGCTATAGAAGATAAAGCTTGTATTAGCATATTGTTTATGAGAACAGTAAAGAATATGGCGTCAAATGTTTGATCATAAATTTTCTATTCAAACTATAAAATAGGCGTAATTTTCCCTGACGCAAAAGTTCTAAATACTCTGAATATTTCAGTGAAAGAAATGTGAAATAGTTTGACTTTGTAAATTGCGCGATGTTTGTTTTAAATAATGCAATTTTAACTGCATAATGCTTAACTCTAAAATATTCGCCGAGAGTATAAATTGCTGAAGTTTATCGTGGAAATTTATTAAAGAAATATTTAGATGCACACCGAATTTCACAAAAACGAATAAAGAATTGAAAGATAATTAATTATGAATTGAGAGAGATATAAATGAATGACTTGCTGTGTTCTCCTTAGTAAATTAGTTAGTCATTTAAACAAATTTTGAAATAAGTTACAGAATTCATCGACAGACTACGCTACGCTTGCTACTCTTTGCTTTGCAACTATTTTTCGAGCTGGAATGCAGAAAAATGTTTTAATAATTGCTAGAAAACAACTGAGTAAATTTTGCAGATTTTCAATTAATTTTATAAACTTTTCAGATGGCTCAACACGGCTAATCTGTAAGAAAGTGGCGTATTACATAAACCTTTGAATTATTTAGAAGTAGTGGTGAGAAAAAAACCTATGAATTGAATTTACGTTACCAAGAATCATACATTATAAAACTATCACTCGAAAATATTTAAGTGCTGTCCTCTTAAGGTTGGCATCTCTGGCATCGTGACCCGAGGTTGGCTACAGACTGGAAAAATTTAAAAAGTGGTTGCAAAAGCTCTATGAAGCTATAGTAAATTTTATAGACTTTAGTTTCACATCCATTTTGAAAATTCAGGCCTATCATTTTTTTTTTCTAATGCCCACCTGGAGAATGACTTTTTGTCATGCAAGCATCTCAAGGGTGGATTTGTTGGACACTCTTTCAGGATCACCATATTAGGTAGGCGAACGTTGCTCCCACAGTAAGGACAGATCAGAGAATGACAGAACATCCATGCCTTCCCCGGGATTCGAACCCAGAATATTTCTGGTGCAAGGCCAGTTCCCTGACTCCAACTCTGGCCAGTCGGATCAGACTGATCAGTCGTAACAAATATATTTGATTTGCAAGTATTTTTGCTTGGTAGTAATTCGTTAAAACATTTTGAATTCTCTATTTTTTTCCTACCAGTTTTTAAAATTTCCTGGAATTTGCCTAACCTAAATCTGCAGCCGAAATTCGCAGATAAATATGAAATTTATTGCGATGAAAATCCTAGTTTCTGAGTAATTCTCACAGTTTGATTACTTTCATTTCTCTTTAACCCCTTGACGGTCAGGGAAATGAGCAGTTTTCGTTTCATTAATTCACGCAGTACTACGTGTAAACAGTAGTCGAAAGTGGCATCTGTTTTCCAAATCCGTTCTTCCGAAAATGTCACCCTTCTCTGGCGATGCCAACTCCTCCGTCTTCTGGAATTGTTATAATAAAGTGGTAGCAAATTATGTAGTAAATTTCGTTGAAGAAGGACAGTTACGTCTACTTTTTAATCGAGTAACCAGTAAATTGTTGTATTAGCGTTGAATTTTATATGTTACTTATAGTTTTTGATATTTAGTGGTGAAAAAATTACTTAAAAGGAGAAATACTAAACTGAAAGTAACTTGACTTTCGCTATCACTAGGAAATACTATTTTACAAAGCGGAGCAAGTTGGCATCTCTGGATGCGGTAGATAGCTCGCCTCACGCGTTTTAAAAATTTCTTAAAGTATTCGTAGTACATAAATAACAGTTTTTACGTACTTTTCGTTTTCAACATAGTCAATGCAGAATAATAATGACGAACGAGCTCAGCTCGTCTGCGCGCATTGGGGAAAAATTTAACTACGCGAGTAGTGCTCGTTACTAACCATTACGGTCAAAATCTTGCTTCCGAGCGGAACTCGTTTGCGGGCATTATGAGGCACGATTCGATAGCGAGCTGAACTCGTTCATAACCGTCAAAGGGTTAATTGTTCCCAAATTCGTTTTTTAAATATGAGACTCGCAGTGTAAATCTAGATATGACCAATTCACTGACAGTAATTTGACAAAATATCTTTTAAAGAAACGGTGGAAAACTACAAACCAAGATTTGCAGATTTTATTTATTATTGCCAAAATTTTTGAAAGTTCAGCTCAGTTTAACTGCAAAAAAATGGGGTATTAAATGAGCCTTTTAAATATTTAGAAGTATTGGTGAGTAAAAATGAATTTACTAAACCTGGAATCATTCATTAAAATACTACCAATCGAAATTATTTATCTGGAGATGGCTGTTATCTCTGCGAAAATGCATCCCTGATAACAGTGGAATTTGAACCCGCTTATCCAACGCCTCCTATACCTGAAAGCCTCCACACGGTTATTTTATGGGTAGTCCGATCAAATCACTGTGAAGGATGTCCACTTTCCGAACTAGTCATTTAATACAAAATTTAGTTAAAATAAGAAAGTGGTAGCAAATATATGACTACCAGGAATCACACATTAAAACACTACCACTCAAAAATATTTTTCCGCAGTCCGGAGCAAGTTAACATCTCTCTTTTTCTTGTGGTCCTTTAGTTAAAACTAACATGCCCCGCGAACAAAGCCTCCACACGGTCTGTTATAAGTAGTCCGCGCAGATTGTTTAAAAAGTGAACCAGTTTTGCGCATGAACCCAAAACCTTTCATAAAAGTAATAGAGTGAAATTTATCTTACATATTTGAGAATTGAATCTGTAGTGATTGACAAATGAATAAGGCAAACCTATAATATTCATAAATAAAATAAATTTTTAGTCATATATTGGCTACCACTTTCTTATTTTAACTATATTCTGTATTTATTTTCTCGTTCGGTAAGTGGATATCCTTCACAGTGGTCAGATCAGACTACCTGTAAAAAACCGTGTGGAGGCTTTCAGTTATAGGAGGCGTTGACAAAGCTCATATCCCCATGCAGAGATGCCAACTGCTCCGGACACGCCAAAATAATTAAAAAAAACGGTAAATAACTGCAAACTAAATTTTGCAAATGTGTGACTATTTTTGCTCGTTTTTAAAATGNCCGTGTTGGAGGCTTATCTCGATGCTTAACATAGTATTTGGCTTGCGATACCGTTCGGCCAGTCCGATCCCGGGTCTATTTTGAAAAAGTGGCATAAGCCTTTGAAATATTTAGAAGTAGTGATGAGTAAAAACCCTGCAACTCAAGTTACTCCCTGTAACTAAACCAAGAATCACACATTAAAACACTGCCACTAGAAAATATTTTTCCGCAGTCCGGAGCAAGTTAACATCTCTCTTTTCTTGTGGTCATTTAGTTAAAACTAACATGCCCCGCGAACAAAGCCTCCACACGGTCTGTTATAAATAGTCCGCGCAGACTGTTTGAAAAGTGAACCAGTTTTGCGCATGAACCCAAAACCTCTTATAAAAGTAATAAAGTGAAATTTATCTTATATATTTGAGAATTGAATCTGTAGTGGTTGACAAATGAATAAGGCAAACCAATAATATTCATAAATAAAATAAATTTTTAGTCATATATTGGCTACCACTTTCTTATTTTAACTATATTCTGTATTTAATTTCTCGTTCGGTAAGTGGATGTCCTTCACAGTGGTCAGAGCAGACTACCTGTAAAAAATCGTGTGGAGGCTTTCAGTTATAGGAGGCGTTGACAAAGCTCATATCCCCATGCAGAGATGCCAGCTGCTCCGGACACGCCAAAATAATTAAAAAAAACGGTAAATAACTACAAACTAAATTTTGCAAATGTGTGACTATTTTTGCTCGTTTTTAAAATGGTATAGCATGACATAACTACTATAAAGTGGTGAATTATATAAGAGTACGAATTATATAGAAATAGTGGTGGAAAAAATTCTACTAAATTTAATTTAATAAACCAAGAGTCACAATTGATAAATTACCACTCTTTAAAATATTTATTTGCTGTCCGGAGCAAGTTGGCAACTCTGCCCATGGCTGTTTGTCCCAAAGAAAGAGAAAAAGCTCGGGAGAAATAATAAATTTATGCCACCCAGATTTATTAAAAATATAGCTGCAAAACATCTACGGCTTGACCGGATTATTTCATTTTTATATTTAAAGTAGTAATGAATTTTATAAATTTTGGAGTTATACATTTAATTTAATGGGATTTCGACAACCAGTATACGTAAATAAATAAATCATATATATAAGAGTCAGTTGTGGAAATGGAAATGGGGACCACTTAGGCCCCAAATGCCCAGTTCAACAACAACGGACGAATCGAAAATGGGTGTAAGGCATACCTGCCAACTTTCACTCCTTCCGAGAATGGATTTTCAGAGTGGTTGTAAAACAATAAACGAAAATCAATCTGATTCAAAAATATATTTATATTTTGATCCCGTTGAAATTTGCTTGCGGAAAGATTATTATGCTTTGATATATCTATTGTAATTATTTATATGTAGTGGTGGTCAGAATCATCTATAATTATCATTATAATTCAAAAAGTTGATTGGAATAACCTGAGTATTGCTACCACTTTAAATATGAAAATAAAATCTTCCGGAAAATCCGGAAGAGTTGGCTGGTATGGAAGGCATAGAAATTTTAATTCTATCTTCAATTGCACTTAACTTCTATACGAAATGGAAAATAATTTTTCATGAAGCGTAATCTGCGTACAATATTTTTACCATAAGTGGAAAATCAATATGACTCGTTAATCAGGAATATAAATTTTTTGCAGAAGCAAGCTGAAACTGGTAATGTTTCACTACATGTTAATTTTCCTCTAAGGGTACAAACAACCTGCATATTATATATATGAGTTTCAGTAAAAAGGTAGAGAAAGACGTTTTTAATTAAATATTGAATAAAGCGAAGGTATAAAGAAAACATATTAATAAACTTTTCGAAAACTCAACATTAGAAAAATTAATTTTCTCTTATAACATAACATTTTTTCTTGTTTTTTATTTACTAAAACAATTTAATATCGAGTATAAAAGTACTCACCTTTCACACGTGTCAATAACATTAAAAAACTTTCCCTTCACTTTAATGAATCTAAAAAAAGCAATAATCATAATCATTATTCGGCGAATATTATTTGTATTTCATAAATATACTTAATGAGATTGGCGAATTTAATTTAAAAAGTAGTATTACCTTTTTCAACAAAACTGTAATATCTTAGACAAACTCATTTATTATGCATTTAATTAAAACGGGAAAAACTTCTCAGTACTGCATAAGCTTATTCCTACCAAATAACTTTTCTCAAAGAATTTTTTCCTTTCTTTTCTTTTATTTATATTTTTATCCTGTTGATAAGAATAAATGCTTTTAGCTCAGACATATTTTTTGGTCCTAGTAATTTATCATGTCTGAATTTTATTTTTATTACTTACATTTTTTAGACAGGAAAAATCTTCCCATATTTCAAATTATATCATTGCGTTAACAGAATTAACTATAGTCAATCATACCTGCTTTATTTTTCTTTTATAATAACTATTGTTTTTAAGTAGTGAATAGTTTTTCTCTTCTTACATGAAAAAAATGATTGCTAATTATTAAATAAAGTGTGGCACTTTTTATGCATATGTAAACATGAGTATATATATATATATATATATATATATATATATGTATATATA
>NC_092215.1:38870400-38875397 GCF_043381705.1 Parasteatoda tepidariorum
TATATATATATATATATATATATATATATATATATGTATGTATTCAGGTGTGCAAACTGCTTCTCTTTTTATAAAAATATTTTCTCAGTGCGGTAAAAAATGAAATGCAAATGCTTTCAAATTTTTTTTTTCTGATTGTGCCATTTCCTAGCATGTTTAACCCCTTGACACATTATTAAACACAAAATTAAAAAAACGATAAATAACTACAAACGAAATTTTGCAAATATTTGACTATTTTTGCTTGCTTTTTAAAAGGTATAGCATGACGTAATTACTATATAGAGGAGAATTGTATTAGCCTACAAATTATTTAGAAATAGTGGTGGATAAAAATCTACTAAATTGAGTTTATTAAACCAAGAATCACACTTGATAAACTACCACTTTAAAATATTTATAGACAGTCCGGAGCAAGTTAGCATCTTTGCATAAAATTCGACTCCTGCTCTTTTATGATGTACTTCTCTAATATTTTTATATATTTTTCAACTTGGCAAGGACTAATGAGGCGCTGATGTAATGAACACACAACCCTTCCTATTTAATTTCCTTTAATTTTACAAAAAAAAACATTTTTTTAATACGAACAGTTGTATTTCTTAAATTGTATTTATGGGCAGATCTCTGAAACCTTTAACTTTTGATAATAAAAAAAAATAATAAAAATAATCCGCACACTATTTTTACACTTAAAGAATTGTTTGAAAATACATAAAATATTAGGAAATAATCGTGAACATCGAAAATTTTGATGCCCTCATAAGTATAAACAAAAAATTAAAATTTTTGAATTTTCCTTATTTACCCTTCATTTTTCATCAAAAATTATTAGTTTCATATAAAAATTGAAAAATTTTAATATTAAGTTAAATTGTTATAAAATGTATAAAGATGCTTACTTCAATTATTTTCAGTCAAAAAATATCTTCAATTAGTAAAACATAGGTAAAAAACTAAGTTCTGATATGTTAAATTCAATTAATTAATCCTGAAGTGACGGTTTGATAGGGTTGCGGTCTAGACAACCTATGAAATAGATCGAAAACTTTACTCAGATGCGACACATTGCGATGAACACAGCACAGAAAATAAATTAGGCAATGACAAAGGTATGATCAAAATTTTGATTGATCTTAACATTTACTTTGTAGATCCGCGTCTGGTTACGGTCTTGACATCGTTAGTGTTACCTCGCCGAATGACTGTCTGTGATAAATTCGATTAATTTATATTTACTGCAAATAAAAATATTTATCTATAATAATGATACAAGTTTGTTCGACTTCAAATAAGCTTTTGGAATATCACTAACATGAAACTTGCAGAATTGGATTGCATACCTTTTTTCTTCAATTTTCGATGGTTATGGGTTGAAGTGCCAAAATTTGGCGACAAACTTTAAATGTTTGCAAACGTCAATATTCACGAAAAATATTATTGAAGAAAATATGATAGTGCAGCTGAGATACTAAATTATGTTTTTACTGATTTTCAGTTTTTTTTTTTTAACAAAATACAGTTTGAAAAAAAAAAAAGAAAGTATGTTAAACACTCTAAGCGACACTCTTACTCATACTCATATGCGATGGTTATCTTAGCATCAGCCCCGCTAGGGGCTCTAACTAATTCATCTGAATGGAAATAAATAATAAATCTCCGAAGCGCTTTTTCTTCTCAATTTTCGATGGTTATGGTTTGACGTGCCAAAATTTGGAGACGAATTTTAAATGTTAGGAAACGTCAATATTCACGAAAAATATCATTCAAGAAAATATGATATCAGCTGAGCTACTAAATTATGTTTTTAGTGATTTTCAGTTTTTTTTTTAAACAGAATACACTTTGAAAAAAAATAGAAACTATAATTTATACAATCAGCGAGGCCAAGGCTGAAAGCCCTTTTATAACAAGACGGAAAAGAGTAAAAACTGGTAAGAAAGACTTTTCATTCTAGCATTTTTTTCGAGAAAAATAAAATATCTGTAACTATCAAGATTTATCACACCTAAAGAATCACACCTAAAGAATAGTTTGATCACACCTAAAGAATAGTTTGATCACACCTAAAGAATTGTTTGATNTTCCATTAGTATTTGCATCACACCTAAAGAATAGTTTGATCACACCTAAAGAATTGTTTGAAAATACATAAAATATCAGGAAACAATCGTGAACATCGAAAATTTTGATGTCCTCATAAGTATAAACAAAAAATAAAAAATTTTGAACTAATTTTTCTAGGTTTATAATCACAAACTGTCATTCGGTGAGGTTACAGTTACGATGTCAAGACCGTAATCAGACGCAGATCTAAAAAGTAAATGTTAAAATCAATCACAATTTTGATCACGCGTTTGTCATTGCCTAATTTATTTTTTGTGTTGTGTGCATCGCATTGCGTTGCATTTGAGTAAAGTTTTCGATCTATTCTCTACGTTGTCCAGACCGTAACCCTGTCAAACCGTAACCTCAGGATTAATTAATTGAATTGAACATATCAGAACTTAGTTTTTTCCCTATTTTTTACTAATTGAAGATATTTTTTGAGTGAAAATAATTAAAGTAAGCCTTTTAATACATTTTATAACAATTTAACTTAATATTGAAATTTTTCAATATATTTACGATACTAATAATTTTTGATGAAAAATAAAGGATAAATATGAATGAAATTAATTAAAAGAAAAAAATTGCTCAATAAAAGAAAAATAGGTTCAATAAGCTTATATGTTTATTAAATAAATGATACTTTTGTCGTTTTTATAATTTTCAATGAAATGTATATAAACCTAGAAAAATTAGTTCAAAAATTTAAATTTTTCGTTTATACTTATAAGGGCATCAAAATTTTCGATGCTCACGATTATTTTCTGATATTTTATACATTTTTAAGCAATTCTGGAGGTGTAAAAATAGTGTGTCTATTATTTATTATTTTTTCTTATTATCAAAAGTTAAAGATTTTAGAGATCTGCCCTTATACCAGAACTATTCCAAAAATTAGCGGAGATTCTTATCAATATTCTTCAGAGCATAGCTATCGTCATAAAACCATTTCCCCTAATAAAATGTATAGGAGGTTTGTTTACTCTTAATTCCGCCAGAAGGGATCTCTGAGGACGTCTTCTAATCTGAGGTCTATAGCAAACACATGAGTCGGGGTTACATTTTCCCCTATCAGAGTGGGAAGAAAAAAACCATAAGCAGGATTCAGAATGATACGCTTTCATTCGGAATCATATACTAGGGAGTTATATTTCTAGGGGTAAAATAGGGAGGGTAATTTTTGGTCATTCGTCCGGTCGTTTCATTTGGTTTGTTGATCTGAGAGTCATTCCAAGAGATTACCCGATTACTCGACCGTATGGGGCTGGGGACAGGAAATGATTAATGGTGATTCAGAGAAAATTCGACGTTCTGTGACGATTGCTGTGGTCTGGGAAGCCAACTGATCAAGCCAGTGGTAATACTGTCGTCACATGTCATTAGTCAATATGAAAAATCTGTCTTGTCCGGGTAAACTGAGATGTAAAAATAGATATACGAATTTTGCTTGATTGCATTTTTGAATTTTTGAATGAGTACTGGGTTGGGTCCAAAACATTTCTTATACTAATAGAAACAATATGCTTTATCATTTATGCATTAATTTTTTTACCTCTTTAATTTTAAAATAAAATATGATTTATATTTAATTGAAAATCTAATAATAATTATATATGATATAAACAGAGAAGCCAACTTGCTCCGGACAGCAAATAAATATTTTCGAGTGGTAGTTTATTAATTATGATTCTTGGTTTAATAAATTCAATTAATTAGATTTTTATCCTCCGCTATTTCTAAATAATCTGTTGGTTCATATAATTCACCACTTTGTAGCAATTACATCATGCCAAACATTCTTAAAAGTAAGGAAAATTATACCAATATTTGCGGATTTTAGTTTTAGTTATTTACCGTTTCTTAAATTATTTTGGTGTGTCCGGAGCAGTTGGCATCTCTGTATATATATGGAAATGAATTATGTACAGAAATGAATTGGTCTAGAAAAGTTGATTTTGTTCTTCAACTAATCTTGGACTCTTCAACTTAACTTAACTTTGTAAATCGACTTATTTACATCGCAATTTTTTCCGACTTTTTTTTTTAAGTACAGACAATTAAAGACCTCATTTAACCATTTTTCCATGTACGTAAATCTTTTACATATACTTTTTTTCTCATAAGACTATAAAAATGGTGGCCAAATACAAAAAAAATTTGAAAGCTTTAGGTTTTATACCAATCTATAAGATATTTTTCATTTCTCGCTCTCTCTCTCTCTATATATATACAGGGATGCCAACTGCTCCGCTTTCTGGAATAGTTTTAATAAAGTGGTAGCATATTATATAGTAAAATTCGTTAGAGAAGGACAGTTACGCATACCCTCCAACTTATGAGGATTTTGAAAATAATTCTTTCTAGTGGTAGCGAACCAAAGTAGAAATTTTTAAAGAAAATGGATCTCTCATAAAACTTTTATCAGAACTTAACAATCTAGCCATATGCATACCTGCCAACTTATAATCCATTTGAGGATGATTTTCCCCAGTGGTAGTAAAATAGAAATTAAATTACAATTTTAGGCAGAAACATATGTTGTGTTTTGAAAAATATTAAGCGACTGTCAGGACAGTATTACATATTAATATATATGCTTTATTTTTTTAAAAATAGTGGTAGTTAAAAAGATTTTAAATTATGTTTATAAATGCAAAGAATACATAGAAAGCATGCATTTTACTACCGCTTTAATTACAGAAATAAAATTTTACGCCAAATGCGTAAAAGTTGGCAGGTATGCATATGGCCTGCACTTTTATAAGTAATAGTGGACAAGTTACGCTAAAATTATTTTTTTTTAAATATTAAGACATTAATTTTGCTACCGTCTGAAAAGAAGATTTCTGAAACTACGGAAATTCCGTAGCAGTTGGAGGGTATGTATA
>NC_092215.1:38875414-38917593 GCF_043381705.1 Parasteatoda tepidariorum
TGTGTGTGTGTGTGTGTGTGTGTCTGTGTATATAAGTATATATATATATTCTATTAAATGGAGATCAAATCAAATAGTTCGAAGCTTCTTATGAAGTAAAATAAAATCCTGAAAAATAGCCTGAGGTTTATATTTACGGTTCCAAACTTTTAAATATCTAGCTATATTCAAAACAAAAAGAAAACGAGTAAGAATTTGACTTCTTTTTTACCGCTCAGTTATTCTTTAAAGTTGAATAAAAAATAGTTGAGCCTTATTTTCCTCTTCTCCCTTAAATGCAAACAAAAAGAAAATTGAATGTAGCTTTGAATATTGAAAATTGAAATTTGAAAATTTAATTTAGCAAAGAATGAAAAATGGGGTGGTGGCAAAATTTAAAAATACGGATTTGGAATTTAATCACATTCATTTCATCGTTGCTGGCAGAAAAAAAAATTCTAATACTTTATTTTGAATATCGATCAAACATTTTGGGCTATTAATGTTATTGTTTTAACTTTGCATGTTATGACTATGAATATAGAAACGGCAGCGCAAAATAACAATAGTAGATAATATACTTAACCATTATATTACTAATGTTCTATTTTTGGAACATGTCTCTTTCAAAATGTTAAAAATTGGTTACTCAAATCTTTCATTCAGAGCACTTACAATTGGAAAAACGGAATATTCCTGCGAAACAAAATTAAATTATTATACAAAATTACATATCATGTGATATATATGTTGTTTTAAACTGAAAGTAATGTATTTTTTTAAGATAATTATATTTAATTTATATGTAAACCTTCTATCACGTTTTTTATAGAGGCATAATTTTTCCATTAGTATTTGCAAAAAAATAAGAGTGAGGCAGATAAACGGTTCATATGACGTAAAAATGTATAGCTTTCAATTTCTAATATATTTGAGAAAGAATTTACAAAGAGGTAATAAAATAATATAGTAATACTAAACCATTCTACCAACGCTTATAAGCTTAACTACCTAACTAGTAAGCTTCATACACATATATCTAAATTTATAGTTAGTCATGGCGTGTATAGCATTATAACCAAGATTTACGCTTTTTTACATAAATGTTGCTACAACAAAATATATTTCCCTATTACTTACACTTTTACGGCTCTATGTACTTGATTTTTTGATTTTCTGAGCACCGTGTGTCTATAGGTTTCCCATAAATCAATAGATATAGGTGTAAATCAATTTTCATTTTGAAACTAACGCTTAATATTTGCCTTTAATTAACATCAAATAATTTCCATTAACATTTTCATAACGGCTTACAAATCCAGTATTTATTAATTTTCTTTCCCAAACATGATGAATCTTGTTCTCTTAATTTCGAGCATACAGTATAAATCCCCATTTCCAATTATTTGCTTTTCATAAAACTCGAACATTTCCAAAACAAATACCCATTAATACTGAACACACTAAAGGAAACAAAGCAAAAATGTGGTAAAGTAATCAATTTATACAAATTACTTTTCGTGAAGAGATTTAAAAAGTCTGCAACCCTAAGAATTAGGAAACGCTTTTCACACCCTTTTCTGAAAAAAAAGTTTCTTAATTTAAGATTTAATCCTGAAAAGAAAGTTCCAATCTGAGCATCAACAAAAGTTTCGCAGGTGACCAAAGCTTCACAATGAAGTTTCGATCCAAAGAAAAAAGATTCTGCTTCATTCTTCCTGCAAAGTGTAGCGGAAGAGCATTTCTTTCAATTACTTTCATTTTCTTTCTTTTTTTCTTACAGGACTTTTAAAACTTCAGCACATTTTTGAGTTGACCACCGATGAGTATAACTTAGATGTGAAGATAGTGAAGCGTATATCAAATGCCACGGATGCCAATGGATTTTTGAGGGAATTAGAAAATTCCGATCCAGAAAGCAGAAAATACATAGTCTTAGACTGTAGTTCTGAAAATGGCCAGACAATAATTGTTAACCACGTCCATGATATTTATATGGGGAGACGCAACTATCATTTCCTGCTCACTAGTTTAGTAAGTAAAATGTTTTACTACTCTTTTATTTTCTCCTGCATTTATCTCTGTCTTTCGTCATAAAATAAGACGATAGAAATAAATTTTGTATGGTAATCAAACATTTATCCATAATATTAAATTAAAAAATCAAATAACACTTGCTTTCCTTGATTGCACTGACTCAAACGCTTAACTTAACGATACGAAATGCCAACGACTCCTGCAACGACAAAGTAATTTAAAAAAAAGCTGTAAATAATTACGAAGTAAATTTTGCAAATATTTGACTATATTTGCTTGCTTTTTAAAAGGCATAGCATGATATAAGTATTATAAAGTGGTGAATTATATAAGCCGATGAATTATTTCGAAATAGTGGTGGATAAAAATCTACTAAATTTAATTTATTAAACCTGGAATCACAAATGATAAACTATAGCTTTAAAATATATATTTGCTGTCCGGAGCAAGTTGGCATCTCGGTATTACTTATAAAATACTAGAAATGTTATATTTTCTTACATAATACTCAAATATCATTTCCTGCTCATTACTTTAGAAAGCATTTCTTTTTAAAATTATTTTCCATTAATTTTTTCTGCATATCAGTTTCTGTTTTGTCATTAAGACAAACAGACGCTAGAAATAAATTTTAAAAGGTTATCAAATATTTATTCATGATATAACATTAAAAAAAATAAACAACACTCGCTTTCCTTGGTAACACTTTGAATCAAACGCTTAGCTCTCTATCTTAACGTTTCTACTAACCCATGTTACTTAAAAAATTGCAGAAGTATTTTCATTTCTCCTCATATTACACAATCAAATTTTCTAACCCATATTGTTTTTCAAATACCATAAATATTTTCATTTTGCCATAACTTACAATATACGCAACTATCATTTCCTGCTCACTACTTCAGTAAGTAAAATTGTTCTTATTATCCATTTATTCTTTCTGTATCTAAGTACATCTTCCGTCAAAAAGACAAACAGACATTAGATAATTTTAAAGGATTACCAAACACTTATTCGTGATATTGTATTAACAAATTAAAAAACCCTTGCTTTACTTTATAAAACTCTGAGACAAACGCTTAATTCCCAACCTTGACATTTTGCTAATCCATGATATTTATAAAATGCCAAATGTATTTTCGTTTCTCCGCAACTTACATAATACGCCACTATCATTTCCTGCTCACTACTTCATCAAGTAAAAATGTTTTTTGCCATCCATAAATTTTTTTTAATACCTATCCTTTTTTCCTTATCAAAAAGACAAACAGACATTAGAAATAAATTTTTAAATGCTACCAAACATTCTTTCCTAACATTGCATTAAAATTTAAGCAGTATTTGCTTTCCTTGGTAGCAATTTGAAACAAACGCTCAGTTTCCATCCTACAATTTCTGCTACCCAATATTAATTAAAAATTGCCAGAAATATTTTCATTTCTATAAGCCATACATTATACACAACTATCATTTCTTGTTCTCTAGATTAGTAAGTAAAATGTTTTATTGCTCTTTAATTCTTTTTGTATATTTTTCTTTATCTTTCACCCCCTAAGAAAAAAAATAAGCAAATAGACGCTAGAAATAAATTTTGAGAGGTAATCAAACATTTATCCATAATATTGAAATCAAAAATTAAATAACACTTGCTTTCCTTGATGAAACTGAATTAAACACTTAGTTTCTTACCTTGACGTTTTTGCTTACCCATATTATTAAAAAGATACTAGAAATATTTTTATTTTGCAGTAACTTACATAATACAGATTTTATATTTTTATTCAGATTATATTTTTTCATAAAAACAAGCGAAAATTAAAAATAAATTTTAAAATATTAACTAACATGTATTCATGATATTGCGTTACAAAAATTAAACAAAATTTGCTTTCAGTTAGTTTCAAATCCTGACTTTCCTACAAACCAATATCATTTATAAAATGCTAGAAATATTTTAACTTTTCCCAAAACAATACACGCAATTGTCATTTGCTGCTCACAATTTCACTTAAAAAATACGTTTTTTACTCTCTATTGATTTTTTCCACATATTCGCTTCTTTTTGTCAAAAAGACAAATATGCCTTAGAAATAAATTTAAAAGATAATCAAAAATGTTTTCCTTATATTGCATTAAGAAATTAAACAATACTTGTTTTTTTTCCGTAACACTTTAAATGAAATGCTTAGTTTCCCAAAATCCATTGAATTTATTTTGCATATCTGTTTATCTTTTGTCAAAAAAGACAAATTAGTCATTAGAAATTAAACAAAACTTGCTTTCCTTGATATACTTTTGAACCAAAATCTTTGTTTTCAACCCTAACATTTCTTCTAAACCATATTCTTTATAAAATACCAGAAATATTTTCTATTCGCAAAAACTTAAATAAGGAGAAACTATGATTTCATATTTAGTACTTTAGTAAGCGAAATTTTGTTTTTACTATCCATTGATTTTTTTCAGCATATTTGTTTATATCTTATTAAAAAAGACAAAAGACATTAGTAATAATTTTTAAGAGATTATAAAATATTTATTGTACTAAAAAGATTAAACAGCACTTGCTTACCCTGATAAGACTTTGAATCAAACGCTTAGTATCCAACCCAGGCGTTTCTGCTAACCCATATTATTTTAAAACTATCAAAAATATTTTCATATCGCCACAAATTCCACAATAAACTACTATTCTTTCTTACTGATTAGATAGGAATGGGAAAATGATTTCTACTATACATAGATTTTTTTTTGTGCATATCCATTTATCTTTTGTCAAAGAAACAGTCATTAGAAATAAATTTTAAACGTTTACCAAACATTTATTCATAATATTGCATTAAACATCATTTGCTTTTCTTGATAAGACTTTGAATCAAGCGCTTAGTTGCTAACTCAAAGGTTCCAGTTAACTATATTGTTTTAAATAATAGCAAAAACATTATAAATTTGCAACAATTGGCAAAATAATTAATGTTACCTACGTCCATGATATTAGTATGGGTTGTCGTAACTAACATTTCCTGCTCAGTAACTTAGTAAGTAAACATGTGTTTACTATCCTTTGATTATTTTCCTGTGTTTATTCTTTATCTTTTGTAATAAACTACGAGTATCAGGCATTTAAATTAAATTTAGTAAATCAACGTATGCGACATTTTCTTTTTGCTCACAATTTGATATTTTTGTATAATAAGTAAATCTAATTTCTTAAAAAAACATTATTTTATCATATTTTCGTAATTCTATTTTTACGTTCATAATATTATGAGGTAGAATAAAATAGTTGTCAAGACGCTTTTCCAAAACTTTTTGGTCTACTCTAGCATTTTTCTTTTCACTTGCACAGAAGCGAAGTAAGCAAATATGCTTTTTGTTTTTTTTTACAATAATTATCTTCTCTTTGATCTTTTCTTCATCCAACCTACTTATTATTTGACCAAAAGAAAAAGACAGATACACATTTGAAATATATTTTGAAACAAGCATTTATCACATCTACCAAACATTCATTCATTCTATTTCTCAATAATTAACACGTTCACGCCAGTGAGACCCACCGGTGGGTCACGCTAGATTGTCTCATCTTGGCAGCGCACCGGAGTAAAAACTGGTAACTATAAATTGGTATAATAACTATAAACTATAAACTGGTAACTATACTGGTAAATAAAAATCCATAACAGTAACGATGTCAAGACCGTAACCAGACGCGGATCTAAAAAGAAAATGTTAAAATCAATCAAAATTTTGATCACACGTTTGTCTTTGCCTAATTTATTTTGTGTGTTGTGTGCATCGCAATGCGTTGCATCTGAGTAAAGTTTTAGATCAATTTCCTAGGTTGTCCAGACCGTAACCCTGTCAAACCGTAACTACAGGAATAATTAATTGAATTTAACATATCAGAACTTAGTTTTTTCCCCATGTTTTACTAATTGAAGATATTTTTTGACTGAAAATAATTAAAGTAAGTCTTTTTATACATTTTATAGCAATTTAACTTAACATTAAAATTTTTCAATTTATTTATGAAACTTAAAATTTTTGATGCAAAATAAAGGGTAAATAAGGAAAATTCAAAAATTTTAATATTTTGTTTATACTAATAAGAGCATCAAAATTTTCGTTGTTCACGATTATTTTCTAATATTTTATACCATTTCAAACAATTTTGGAGGTGTCAAAATAGTGTGCCTATTATTTTTTTTGATTATCAAAAGTTAAAGTTTCTAGAGATCTGCCCATATGTAAATCTACTTGTAAATATTGACGTATAATATATAAATATTCGATGTAAATATTATGCATATAACTATTTATAATATTTAACTATTTTGACTTACAATTATTCGTAAAAATGCAATAAATATNATATATACATACATATATATATACATACATATATATATAGAATTATATGGTTGGAAAAAGTATTATACGTTGTAGTTGAAAATATTATTGCGAGATCGTGATTGGTGATGAAAAACAGAATTTACATCACTAAAAAGAGTTTTATTCCTTTTATTCTTTTCTTTTCTTGCACCTATATTGCTGCTTATTTAAATAACAATTCGTAAGATATTGTTATTATTAAGGATTTTTTAATTAAATCTTAATCTCCAATCACAATTAAAGAATATATATGCCAGCTTTGGTCGTAATATTACAAAATTAGCCCATTTTGAAATAAATATTTAGATGTGAAATAAAATATTGCATCTGAAAAAGCAATGGTTTAGATTTATTGATTCCAAAACCAGGTCTAAAAATTCTAGCGAGGTCTAACGATTCTAATGAGGTCAATTTTATTTAAATAAAGTTAAAAAAAATAACTTAATAATTTATCAAAATCTACCCTTTCTGCTGTAAAATATTCGTATGCCTGTGGCAGAAAAAAAAAATATTTTACATTTATCAAATCCCAAACTAGCTTCAGTTACATGAAGTCTAACAATTTAAACAGAAATTTTAAAACATCAAAAATGATGTATATTTTAAATAAGGAAAATTTAATGTTTTTTTTGAATTTTTTCTAACTATTTATTTTTTACGGCAGCACTATGTACCATCGTGGGTTCTAGATTTAATCGCATGGCATTTTTTTAACTTTAAAAATAATAAACTTTTATATAAACATTAAAAATGATTTTCAAACTAATAGTGATAGAAATTTTTAAAAAATAGTTTACTTTCTGACATTTTATTTTTTTAAAAAAAAATTATCTTAAAATTTTCAAGAAAAATGTAATTTTAAGTTATCTTTTCTATTTTTTAGTTATTAAAAACGATTTCATTTCCTATATTTGTTTATAACAAACATATCTTGAGTCCGAAATGTAAATATTAGCCAACTCTTCCAACTGTGTATTTATAGTAGATCTCAAATGTGTATTTAACTGGTCAATTCTTAATAAACATAATACTCCATCGATCAAGTCTATTTGTAACTTCTTTCATTCAAAAGATGCCCTCCGATAAAGCACAAATTATATAGGCTGCATTTTATCGGAGTCGGAAAAGATCAATCAGACGTAGTCTTTTGCTATTTTCTGCTCGGTTAACATCGATATTTGAGAAGTTTATGTTCGAGTTTGCTTACTTCAGCTACTTGAAGCAGAAAATACCTTTCATATATCCCGGCAAATTTTGTCTGTTTTGAAATTTTATTTCTTGGAAATCATGTTCAATTTTTCTAGTTCACTAAAAATGCTTACATGGTTGAATTATTGCGGTATTTAAATTGATTGATAAGGTAATTCTAAATGCATAAGAGTTCATAAACTAACCCAGATTGAAATAGGATTTTTATTTATAATTTTTTTTAATATTATTCAATAAAATACTGACATAATTTAATTTAAGCATGTAAGAATTTCGAAGGATATTTGAAGTGATGTAAGATCTACATTACTATTAAACTTTTACAGTAAATCATGATACATAGAAAAAGTAGTTTAGATTAATATATTTAAATTGATTGATAAGGTAGCTCTAAAAGTATAAGGGTACATAAACTAACCCTGATTGAAAATAGGATTTTTATTTATAATTTTTTTTGGATATTATTCAATAAAACTTCGACATAATTTAATTTGAGCATTTAAAACTTTTGAGGGATATTTGAAGTAATGTAAGATTTACATTAATATTAAACTTTTACAGTAAGTCATGATACATAGAAAAAGTAGTTTAGATTAATCTATTTAAATTTCTTGATAAGGTAATACTAAATGTATAAGTGTATATAAATTAACTCAGATGGAAAATAAGATATTTATTATACGTTTTATGGTAATATTCAGTTAAATTGTTAACAAAATTTTACTTGATAATGCAAAAATTTCGCGGAAAACTTGAAATAATGTAAGATCTCCATTACTATTAAATTTTTACAGTAAGGTATGATGAATAGAAAAAAGAAGTCTAGACTAAAGTCAATAGAGAGAGAGAGAGAATTTGTTTCATTGATTATGACGTCATACCCAATTTTTTAATATATTTTGTTATCTAATTCTAAAACTGCTTACATAATGTAGGCGTAAGGCATAGGGGTCCGTGTGTTAGGTAATTAAATGCATTTTTCGAAGCACTTTTAATAAGGAAAATAACAAACTTTTAATTTTAAAACCTTATACACACGAGTGAAAACCACAATTTAACCCTTTTTTCTTACTGTATTTCAGTAATTAGTAGCCACATTAATTACTGAATTTAAAAAATATGCTAAAATACTGTTTAATATATTTTGAATGATTGTGGTACTACATTAGTTCAAACAGCATTTTAAAGTACTCGGAGCGTAAAGGGTTAAAACTACAGACATTCTCCATCTACATTTGTCTTGTCTTTCGAATGAATGTACAGCTAAAAATTTTTTGTTTTTGCAGATATTTAACCCATTTATGCCTTAGGCTCAAAAAGCAGTCTGTATATGAAAAACTGCTTTCTAAAAAAAGTGGTCGTACATATTTGTTTATACCAAGTGAATATTCCTCTATGTTATTACCTACTACTTTAACCCTTTCGCGCCGACTGTCACAAATACGTGCTAGCATAAAACCGTATTGGCCAGGGTAAAAAGATAAAACTGGTAATCAAAGTAATTCTTTAGCAGTTTATTTGTGGGCGGAGTTATAATTGTTTGATTTATTTAATTCACCACTACTTTGTTCAAAATAAAATTATTTAGTTATACTTTGAATTAACATTGATTATATATATGATTAAACTAACAATAATTAAAGTAAAAGCAAAGTAAGTCTGTCAAATTAGAAACGACTACATTTAACTTACCGTTTTTTATTTAATTACGACCTGATCCTGATTTTGTACGAATGCTTTTACTGAATCACCCGTCCCCAAAGGGTTAAAAATGAAATGTGTCACATTCAAATTCAAATTCAAAACGTTTATAGTTTTAATTTAGTATGATAGAGGAAGCTACTTTGTTTCTGCTAAATTAATCCTAGCAATAAATCATTTGTGCTAACACTTTTTTTCTTCTTTTTTTGAGAAAAAAGTAACTATCCCTTTAGAAAGGAGGATAGGCACAAATAGGCTAATTGGCCCCAAAATTATTAATATTAGCAGGGTTTCTGCAAATCTTATAGTGGTAGTAAATGTACGTTTATATTTGAAGGGATTTTTCTTTCTCAAGCTACCATTTTAACATTTAAAAGCCCTGTAGGTCGCAGTACTCATACTCATATGTGTTGGTTATCTTAGCATCAGCCCCGCTAAGGGCTCCAACTAATTCATCTGTAGGTTCCAGTTCTCATGCAGTTAAATAATTATTTTTTAAAATATAATATTCAGTGGTGGTCATAAATGCATTAGATGATCAAAGTTAGTCACATTTTCTCTCTAAAAGCTACCACTTTATTGTTTAGACGTCTTGCATTGTTCATTTCTCATACAGTTAACTTTTTTTTTTTTAATATAAGATTCAGTGGTGGCTATAAATGTATTAGATGATCGAAGTTTGTCATATTTTCAGTGAAACTAAAACAAAAGTCGAAATTTAATTTCTGCGTTACCACCGTTAAAAACATTTTCCGAAGAAGGTATAGATGCATGGAAATCCCAGCTTCTAATCCACTTAAAAATAAAGTGGTATAATAAAATAAGAAATATCTTCTATCAATATCCTAAATTTACTACCACTAATAAAACTTTTCATGGACCTCTGGAACCATATACCACATTTATATGTTTGCTGATGTGGAAGTAGTAAATTCCTACAATATTTAAAATGGTTGCGCAATAACAATTTAGGAAAACTAAATTTTCCAACACTTATGCTTCTGTAATCTTCAAAATGAAACGAAACGTTTTACTTTAAAAGAATACTCGACAAGTTCAAAATGATGATTAGTAATCATTTTGAGAAATTTATAAAAATTTTCCACACTTCCACCAAATTACCATTAAATTATGAAATCACTTTAACATCGTTTTAATCCAATTAAGTGCTCTTTCATGAAAATAACCCTTTAAAATTCCCTACTAACATCATTCATCCAGAATTAATACCCAAAAATAGTAACTTAAAACTAATAGCACGAAAACTTTCTTCAAAATAACTAAAATAGCTCACGTCTCCAGAAAGAAAAATATCCGGCCATTTTTTTCTAAAATTTCTGATACAGCCCTCCTGAGCTCTGAAGCATTGAGGTCACGTTTAAATGTTCTATTTTTATCGCAGGTAATGGATGAGTACTGGAAGAAGGAGGTGCAAGAATTCGGAGCTATTAATATCACCGGCTTCCGGATTATCCAGGCCCAGAGTCCGGAGACAACGCAATTTCTTAGCATGTGGAAAACACTAAATTCTTCTAGATGGCCTGGAGCAGGCACTGAACATATCTCGGTTAGTGAACATACTTCATAAATACAATTTTATGATTTTTTCCAGGTGTTGATAACGGGTAAGTTCTATGGCAAGATATAATCATAAATATAAACTAAAATGTATTTGACCTTCAATGAAAAAAAAATAAGGAAAAATTGTTTTGGTATAAGTAAATTTAATCTACTAATGTCTAACTTCAAAACTAGGTAGATATATGAAAAACACTTCCATTAATGAATATGTAGTGTTAGATTTTTTTTTTAAATCCACTGTATGTGACAAATCAATATGGAACCACAGTGGGGTTTTTACGATCCTTACCCTTTTCAAACCTTACGAGACCAAATGGAAACAACCGGGTGAGTTAGATCAACAAACGCCTCCTACAACTGAAAGCCTCCACACGGTTTCTTGTAAGTAGTCAGATCAGACCACTATGAGAGTAAACCAGTTTACGAAAGAGCCATTTAATAGAATATCTAGTAAAAATAAGATAGTGATAGCAAATATAAATCTAATTTTTTTTAAATGTATATATGTAATTGGTTCGTCTTATTTGCTTGTCTACCACTAAAGATTCAATTCTCAAATATATATGTCAACTTACACTTGATTACTTTTAAAATAGAATTTGGTTTCATGCGCACCACTGGGTCACCTTTTAAATAGTCTGCGAAGACTACACATAAAAAATCATGTGTAGACTTTATCATGTAAGAAGTGATGGTCTAGGTGAATTTAATTTCATCGAGAAAGTATAACGGTATAAGTTCTTTCGACTTTCTATAATTTATCGATATTTTGGCTTGGGATAGTTTTTCGATATTTTAACAGATGTTATTTTAAGCACAGAAATTTCTTTTTAAATGAAGACAGTCTTTTGAATAATGCAAAGAATTTTTATAATTCTGCATTTAAGCTGAAATTTGAAGACGACATTTGCGCTCAATTAAAGTCCTAAAAATAGAGTTATAAGCATCTTTCAATTTGTCAGTCAAATATGCTCTTTTTAAAACCATACTAGTCGAAAGAAATTGAAAAAAAAGAGCAATTTTCGAATTTTAAAAAAATTTGCAATTTTTTAAATTCCTATATAAAAATTATTTTTGCTAAAAAAGTACTAAATATTCACCAATATTCAAGAACTAGTATGAATTTATGCAATGTGCTGTACTCTAACCAATATCCAAGTTTTAACTCTAGGTTTACGGAACTCGTCATTTTGACGCATTTCGAATTTTATAAGGAAAATTACAAAACCCGTTTGAATTTTTATTTTATCTCTTGTAATGACTTTTATCCATTGATCAAGGTAAATGTATATCGAAGTCTATTTTCTTCAAAAGCGTTGAAATATTGAAATTCTCTTTGTGGTATACCTATCTCTACGAATATGCGTCAATTTGACGCGATCGTAATTTAGACAATATTTTGAGTAAACATGCAAACATCACATCAATAATGAAAAGGAATATACCGAAAATACTTCGATCTATTATCCGATATCGTTATCTTAAATGAAACAAGCGATAAAAAATTGTTGCCGATAAGCAATAATAGAAAGAACAAACGCAGAATGTAATGCCAGAGGGTCAGATTTTGAAGGTCTCAGTTGCTTAGTTCGAGTATTGAAAAATAAAATACTAGAATATTTCATAAATATATATCTCATATTTTTTCTTATTGTATATATTTACATTGCTTTCTAAGTGCAGAAATGCCAACTGCTCCAGACACGCCAAAATAAAAAATAACGGTAAATAAATACTAAGTAAATTTTGCAAATCATCATCATCATCAAAATATATCTGGGCGGGTGGGGCCGTTAGCGGTCTTAAAATTTTGCAAGTATAAAGTGGTGAATTATGTGAGCCTACGAACCATTGAGAAATAGAGGTGGATAAAAATCTACTGAATTGAATTTATTAAACCAAGAATCACAATTGATAAACTAACACTTTAAAATATATGTTTGCTGTCTGGAGCAACTTGGCATCTCTGCAAGTGCTGTTACATGCATTCGTTCTTGCGTCAAATTGACGCGTGTTCATAGAGATAGGTATATAAGAAACGCCCGTAAATCTAGTGTTAATAGCCTTATTAGAAATTGAGAAACTTGCTTTCTGTGCGAAAAACAGATATAAAGACTTTAATAACTTTAACCGGTTAACGTGCAGAGTCATATATTTAGGACAGTTCCCTTTTTCAAAGACATTCATTGTGATGGGAAACTTTTTTCAGTATTTTTATTTATCTGAGTGAATTAAAAGATTTTCTGATACCATGATGATTTAGTTATTTCTGATTGGCAAGTATAGTTCGTGCACCAGGAGTTGGCACTTGGCTCCGCCTTCTTCACGTGCTATCGGAAGATATTATTTCGCTATTTTGGGGAGAAGGATGTGAACAAGGCTGCTATTTGGCGATCGTATGGCAAAAATATTTACTTCGCGATCTTCATGTGCATATTTTGAACATGTGCATTTTATTTCATAAACTTTTTGCTATTTCTCTCTTTTTATTGAATAGTTTGTTCTTTTTGAGATATTTTTCTGGGAGAAAGTTTTTAAATATTAATTAGCTAGAATAACGAAAGGTATTATAGCTGATGCTAAAGCGAAGTAAGTGACTGAAAAAGAATTCACTGTTTGTGTTTGGCCATCACCTTCTACATCAGAAAGCCTCCACACGGTTTCTTATAAGTAGTTTGAGCAGATTATTTAAAAAGTGAACAATTTGAGCGCATGAAGCCAAATTCTATTTTAGAAGTGAGAGAGAGGAATTTGTCATATATATTTGAGAATTTAATCTGTAGTGGTAGACAAGTAAATAAGACAAACAAATCATATTAAAAAGCTAAGCAAATTTTTAGACTCATATTTGCTACCACTTTTTTATTTTTACTAGATTTTCTATTAAAGGGCTCTTGCGTAAACTGGTTTGCCTTCATCGTGGTCTGATTGGAATACCTATAAAAAACCGTGTGGAGGCTTTGCGCGCATTAGAGGTTATCTCGATTTCAAACGGGGTAAGGTTTTTCCTCTTACTCCCCCGCCCTGAAATGAACTCTGCGTCCGAGGAGGTGGAGCCAAGTGCCAACTCCTGATGAACGAACTATACTTTTTGATCTATCAGAGACGTTTTGCATGCTCTAACAGTAGAAAAACCAATTAATTTCGATAATATATTATACCACTTTTTCCATTAAACCACTTTTTGCATCATTTCAATATATAAATTCGGCGCAAAACGGGTTAATTAAAATACTTGGGCTTGACGACAATTCCAGTTTAGAAAATAATTATGTTTTTTTTTTATTTTCATTGCAATTTCAGATGTGAATTGAATATTATCTTGTACCTACAGGGCTGCCGACTTTTTACGCTTTTTGTTAAAATTACTCTATCTGTAGCTATGTTTAGTTTTTATAGAATTATTTTTTAATCATTTAAACTTATTTTCGACACTACTACATATGAATGATTTAAAAGTTCGCACGCAACGACACTGCGTTCTAGCTACTTCGTAGTGAGGCTCTTAAAATATTGGCAAAATTACCAATAATTCTGATTGCTTTGGTTTTTGAGAGGTTACCACTTTATAAAATATTTTGCTAAAAGCGTAGTAGTTGGCAGGCCTGTACTTAAGTTCAGATTACTCAGAAAAAATAAATGGTTATAACACATATTTGTTTCGTCAAATAATTGGAAATTTCTTTAGAAAAAATCTTCTAGATCCCTTAAATATTTAAAAACTGGTGTTATAATTATAAAAAAAAAATTATACAAATTTCTTTTCCATTGCTATCACTTCACAATGAAAATTAAATACAACGAACAGTAACTCTATATATATTTATTTCAAAATAATCAGTATAGTGGTGAATGTGAATTTGTTAAGTTACATTTAATTTCCTAAATTTTGCATCCACTTTTTAAATTTTATAAGGACCATGGCATATGTGTTAATCCACTTTGGTACAGTTGAGCCGGAGACTCACTTGCCGAGTGGTATCACCCACCAAACTCTGTGAGAAGAATGAAATATCGAATTTGAATCCCGCCATAACCATGGATGTATTCTTTGTCATATCCTTCTCCAGCTTGGTCTTTCTACTTGACAAAGGGTTACAAGCCTAAGTTGAGCAAACCAACCTGCGCATGTATTTAATTTCACTAAAACAATACCCCATGTTTAGCCTTTCAAAAAGTTGCAAAATTAGCTAAAAATCTGCAAGGTTTAGACTTTTTATTTTATTTTATAACCTTTGTTAAACAGCCGATCCAATTTTTTAGGTTTATGACTACAAATGTTCAACTTCATAGCCTTATAATGATTTACCCATCCCAGAAAACAAGGGAACTCCTGGATAAAGTATTGGGAGAAATTTGCCTTCTGGAGGACTTTTTGATTGAACTAACCAGCATTTGCGAAACATGGAAAGGAAAATCACGAAAACCTTCATGGTTAGCTTGGTGGCAAGGGAAATCTAACCTATGATCCGTCTACTACTGAAGATATTTTACGTCAGCACTGCGGTCGGTGCAAACCGGATGCAGAAATCGTATCGATCAGCCATTGCTAGGATTCGAACCTGGTTCACCTCTTTTGAAGGGGAACGATCTATCCCTTGAGCCGTCATGGCTCAGAAGGTTTAGATTGTAGTTCTCTACCTCAGGGGTGTCAAACTCAAAAGCTAAGTTGGGCCAAATAAACAAAGGTTAACTTTAGGTGGGCCGCAAAAAAAAAAAAATCTATGTTCCTGGAAACAAATATTTTTATTTGGAATAGTACATTGTAATAAACATATATAAAGTTGAATTATTTTTTTTTCGTCCTGATACTTGACATCTCTTCTCTGCTACTATCTTTCCTATTTCGGGAGAAATTTTATTTTGCCGAGACTACTTTCAAAATTGACCCAACGTGAGTGTTATACGGTTTCGGGCAGGAGATTTATTTTCATTTATAACAGAAAATAATTGCTCGCACTGATAAGTACTTCCAAACATGGAAATAATTTCATATGCGAATTTTCGAGTATTTTCAAACCTTGCCGGTAAATATTTGTAAAATTCAGGCACACCCACTTCAATGAATTTTGCCTTCAAATTTGAGTCGCACTGAATCTCAATCACTTCCATTTGCATATTACTGGGTACTGAGTCTATATTTATTGAGAAAATGGAAGAAAACAGACAAAATTTGTCTTCCAAAGAATTAAAATCCTTGTTTCAAATTCTGTTCTAAGATTCGAAATTTTTTGTGGGTATTTTTGATACGATGCAGTACCATCTAAAATAGATTTGTTCTTGTTGTACGTTAGGAAGGGCGGTAAATCTTCATTTTTCAGTTGCCTTACCCCAAAAAATAGTTTACATTTGAATGCTTTAATTATGTCAAACAAGTTCGTAATGATCTGATCCTTGCCTTGTAACAATAAATTTAAATTGGATATGTATTTGGTTACATCAAATATAGAAGATAAATCTTGGAATATTATAAAAATAATAAAGTATATTATCATTTTATATACTGGCTTCGTTTCTAGTTCACATTTCCATTTTATTTTTACTTTGCGTCTGATATATTGACTGGGCCGCAAAAATGCTCATCTCGGGCCGCGAGTTTGACACCCCTGCTCTACCTTATTTTGAAATATATTGTCGAATCTGGATAGTTGGTATCTCTGCATACTACTATTACAGCAAATCTTTGGGAGTACTTACAAGTCCGGGTAGTATTTAAAAGTATTTATCCGGCTTGCGTCAATCACAGTGATGACGTGAAATATCATCAGTAGTAGACGGATCATGGGTTATAGCAACGCTTCCTATAACTGAAAGCCTCCACACGGTTTTTTACAGGTAGTCCGATCAGACCACTGTGAAGGATATCCACTTACCGAACGAGTCATTTAATACAGAATCTACTTAAAAAAAGAAAGTGGTAGCAAATATATGACTAAAAATTTATTTTATTTATGAATATTATTGGCTTGCCTTATTCACTTGTCAACCACTACAGATTCAATTCTCAAATATGTAAGATAAATTTCTCTCAATTACTTTAATAAAAGGTTTTGGGTGCATGCGCACAACTGGTTCGCTTTTTAAGCGGTCTGCGCGAACTACTTATGAAAGACCGTGTGGAGGCTTCTTGATGTAGGAGTTGATGGTTGTAGTCCCTTTACCGTCAGGCTAACCGTGAGAGGTTCTCGTGGTCTTCTGCGCCATGTAACGCCAATGCTTGCTAGTTCCATCAAGAAGTCCGCCACGAAATCAAATTTCTCCCTGTGCTTGATCCAGGAGTCCCCTTGTCTTCTGGATTAGGTTCAAAATTACAAGGATTAATTTTTTAAAATTTATTTTCAAAAAATTCATTTTAAGGGTGCCCCTAATCATTGGGGGACCCAGGCCATGGCCTAGTCTGGCCTAATGTATAATCCATCACTGATATTATGGTATTGTTGAACTTGATTATTACTTGATATTATGGTATCATTGAACTTGACTATTACTTAATATTATGGTCTTATTGAACTTGATTATTACTTGTTAGTATGGTATTGTGGAACTTGATTTTATTACTTGATATTATGGTATCATTGACCTTGATTATTACTTGATATTATGCTATTATTGAACTTGATTATTGATTGCAGTCTTTTTCTCTTTTCCTTTACAGGCAGCAGTGGCCTTAACTTATGATGGTACAAAAGTGATTTTAGATGCCTATAGCAGACTTCTTAAGAAAAAACCAGATATCTTCAGAAATAATTTTCGTCGAGGAGAAGTTTATAATAATGGTAGCAAAGGCATAGATTGTAGAAAAATTCCTGTCACTCCATGGGAACACGGGGATAAAATTAGTCATTACTTTAGAAAGGTCAGTTGCTTTGAGATTATGTAACAGATTAAAATTCTGTTTGAAAGTGACGTATGTTTTTTATTTCACTTTCTTTAAAATTATCTTACCTATTATGTTCAAGTTACGGAAATTTAAATTTTAAACTACATTATTCAGCAGGATATATAAATCTTCGCACCACCTACAATTAAAATCATATGATAAGAGAAACTGTTATTATTTTTTCAGTTATAACAGTTATATTTTAATTTTTGAAATATGTAAACTCGTTTTTATATGTTGCATGGTATAGTGAAATAAGCAAAAAGGAGGGGGTGGGAATCCCAGGGACGGCTTGTCGATACGAATTCCGCATTCGGCTCGCACCAATCACAGTGCAGACGTAAAATATCCTCGATGGTAGACGAATCATGCGTTAGAGTCCCCTCTGCATGTAACGTTTACTCTGCATGTAACGCAAATGCAAGTTAGTTCCATCAAAAAGTCCTCCACGAAGACAAATTTCTCCCAATACTTTATGCAGGATTTCATTTGTCTACTGGATTGGAATCAAAATTACAAGGCTTCGGAGTTAAACATTAGTAGTCGTAAAATCAAAAAAATTGGATCGACTGTAGAAAGATGGTTACAAAATAAAATAATATTTGGAAACATTTTCCCGATCATATTTATATAAAATAATAGTAACAACAATTTAGTCCGAAGAAGAGCAAAAGCTTACTTGAAATTATTCATAGGTAAAAATTCGTGACTCAATCTTTAAATTTGATAAGATTTAATATAAAAACGAAAATTGTGTCCATAAAAGATTTGCATTTAAAAAAATAACTTAGTTGAAGCACAGCTGTTAAGTTTCAACCATGCCTCAGAGTCAAAAAATTAATTCACTCTGGTGGAAACGTTGGATAAATTTAATATCAAAATAAGGAAATTTTTTAGAACACTGTACAAAAAATATTCGTTTATTTGAAGCACAGCTGTTAAGCTTTTGCAATGCCTCTTAGTTTAAAACAAGATAATTATCTGCATTGTAAATCCATTTTGTGCCCCGAGTTCATTTAAATACGTTTTTGTAGTCATTAAAAAATAGTGTTATAAAACTTACTTATGAACCGAAGGTTTTTTATTATTTTAAACTGCTTAGAATTGGAAAAAATTACATATACCCTAACAAAGTATACAAAAATTATGTGTTATTTAAATACGATTGATATTAACACTTTCATCGCTACAATTAGTCGCATCTGTTCCACCCTGTGTACTTAGAGTTCCCCCGCATCACTAAAATTAAAATAAAGCATACATTCCTTGAAAACTTGTATATTTTACTGCAAAAAATAGTAATCAATTGCAATCAATAGCACTTATATTCACGAATACAATAATAGAGCCCAGCAAGTATTCCTTGAAGACGAGTTATTTCGTTCTTCGCGATGAAAGAGTTAATGATCTTTTTCTCCTAGTTATTTTTTAAAGCAGACATTTTCTGTGATTTGCATTGGGAACACTATATATTCAATTTCATTTTTTAAAAGTCTGAAACCCTCTCATTTTTTTTCAAGTTATGTTTTTTAATGTTAAATTTAAGTAATGTTACGTTTAAGTAACGTCAAGTAAAGTTCTTTTTTGTTATTATTTTTTTACGATTAACCAAAAATGATTTTAATCGAAAAGGTAATAAAAAAATGAACTATTTTCCCACAATGGTTTACCGAATTTTTGATTTATCACTTCATAAAATTTTAACATTTAAATTAAAATAACATATTTATGTATACATATTTACTATAATATAATTCTCGATTTGCTTATTTAATTTTAGACAGACATTCGTGGAATAACTGGAAATATCAGCTTCAATGATAGAGGTTATAGAAAAAATTTCTCAGTTGATGTCATTGAAATGACCATGAATACAGACATGACGAAGGTATGTTAATTAACAAACAATTGTTCAACATGTATTATGAGAGTTAGAGCATGTGTTGAGTGTTCAGAATGTGAAAAATTAAAAAGAAACATGAAGAAATAAATATAAAACATATATCAAATGAATAAATAATAATTTAGAGTTAATATGAAAAATTTTCACTATTAATTAATTGAAAGTTTGAAATAACAACAAGTTAAAACGCTTAAAAACAAAATTTATGCAGTTTCATAAAGTTTCGTAATTTAACATTATAATTTAATAATTTAAAAGTAATAATTAAGGAGATTAATGCAAAATAAATCCAATCGATGCAAAATATTAAAATGTAAAGAATGGGGAAAGTTTCTTTATAAAGTATATAGTTAGTTTCCAATTTTACCCAGAATTTGCAGATTTTATTGAAAAAAGAGTGTTAGAAGAAAAAAATAATCAGAAAAATTATAAACATGAAATAAAAAGTTTATCTTTTTAATTTTTGTTTTAAAAACATAATTATCTACGGGTCTTTACTTAGTAATATAAGAAATATTTCTCAACGCTATTCTTATCTCAAAAGGATTAAAAAGCAACGAAAAAATTGTTTTAGCTTTAATCAAGGCATTTAAAATCGGAAAAAGAAAAGTATAAATGCATTTTAATGGCAAGTTTAATTAATTTCTGATTTCCTATTCCCGGGGAAAATATTAAATTTGTTTTAAGTTGCTTAATTAGAATTTGAACTATAATTATTCATGTAGTTCTTTTTGCATTATAATAATATAATGCGAATGATTCAATTAAAAAGAAATAAACAATTTTTCTTTTTGACAACGAATATATTTCAGAATTACATAATTTTAGAAATGACTCAGAATCATTAGTAATTTTTGAATGAGTTCTTTTCTAAGGTGAATTTCGTTTCGTAAATTGCTTGTAGATGGCGCCATCATAAGGAGAAAAAGTTTTTACAGTGAAAGATTACATTATTCACGGATCTGTATATTAAAATTACTTGAGTACTTGACTACTATAATTTAACACAGCAATTTATAGGTCAGATTTATTTTAAATATTCGAAGAAATTAATTTACTTATTAGTAATAAAAAATAATAAATTAATCTATATATATATTTCTCTAATTTTTCCAAAATACAAATAATTGCTTTATTTTTAGATTGCTTCATGGTCAGACGTAGGGGGAATGGAATTGTTTGCACCTAAATACAAGCGAACCGGAGCTTCATCAGGATTAGAAAAAAACAAAACATTCATTGTTACTAGCATACTAGTAATTACGTTTCTCTTTTCCTTATTAATTTCTAATAAAAGCGTATTTTCAATTATTCTCCTCCGAGCCAAATATAATAGAATAGTTTTATATAATAAAAAAGGTTTGTTATACTTTAAAGTTTAAACAAAAAACAAATTTTTTTTTAAACTGTTCCACTTTTGATGCGGAAATAAAATAAAAGTTAACTGTGCATTATGAAAACAAAATTTTTTTTTATGCAAGCTAACTGGATAAGCATTTAAACTTTCTTGCGACCTGAAAGGAAGTAAAAAAAAACATATAGATACGATTGTAATTCTTACAGTCAAGACTATTTTAATTGCAATATACAGCTTTTTCAGCAAAATTACTTTTCAGCAAGATGTTGTCATTAAAGATAATTAAAAAACTATACTTTTCAGATTTTACGCAAATGAGCTGTAAGTTGTGTATTTTCGAATAAATAAATATATATATAATTACTTTTTTTTTCTTGAAATCAATATTTTTTTTCCAAACAGAAGCCTTGTTTGGATACCTTTTAAATGTGTTAAACGTTAATAATCATTTAATTATTATTTTATTTTCAAGATTTTTAATATTAAATTACGCAAAGCGAAACAAAATAATAATAAATAAAATAATAAATAAAGAAATTGCATACCAATGCATTGAATTTAATTTTATTTCCTCGGTTAAGTAATATTTTGCGTGTATGCTTTCTTTTTTAACTTTATTTACATCAGAAATATTCTGAAACAAGTAAAGATAATTATGGTCGCTTAAATACACTGGGGAAAAAACTTTCTGTTGCATTAATACAAATGCTTGATCTTTCTTAATTCGAGTGTGATTATTTCAAACTTGAAATTACAATCTTAAAATAATTCTTGTTATTAGTTTCGAGGACGCAGATTTTTTTTTCAAAATTATATTTTTTGCATGGTTTATTTATCTTAATGTATAAGTTTCAAAAAACGTATATGCTTGCAATTACCCAGTACTTTGAAAAAAGCACTTCAGTAATTACATTATAAACTGAAATGTATTATCGCTTCCTTCCTAATACTTCTTACGTAGCAGAAAAGTGGAAAAACTTAGGATTTACTAGAAAAAATGTTAAAATATCCTGGTTAGTAAAGCATTATTAAATTTCATAAAAATTGTCGCTAGCAGAGAGAAGCTGATTGCAGATTAAAAATTAAAATCCGTTCAAAAATCCCATGCAACAAAGAATAAATAAATAAAAATAAAAAGGAAAGTTTCCTCTGTGTATTTTGTACTTGTGTGTAAGAAATTTAAAAAAAGAAAATAGTCTAAAATGACTTTATTAATTTATTTCCTCCTTATTCCTTTGGGAATCTTTGCTCATGTATTTATTTATCATCGATCATTAAAATTTCACTTTTATTTTATTTTTTACAAAATCATTTGTTACTTACTTTTTTAAGAAATTTATAAGAAACTAATGATTTATTTCTGCAATTTGAAATTGTATAATCATATTGTGAAAGCAATTTCTAATTGTTCTTATTGGCTTATATTTCGATTCATTATATTTTAAAACTATGAAACCTTTGCTTTCAAAACTTTGTTGTTTTTTAAAAGTACATTATAATTTCATTCACAAATTGAAACCTAATTTTAGAAATATTCATTAAATAAAGCAGTATGGGTTACCAGGTCCATATTTCACGAAATAAAATTAAATATTAGATTTAATTGTACCCACTCCTTAATACATTTTTGTTGAAAACCTTGGTGTTATTTTATTTATATTTTTGTAATAATTTTAAACTTTAATAACTTTTAATTTAATTTAAAATTTAAACATTTTTTATATCCACGCACAAGGATCCTCTCCGCCAAAAAAAAAGAGAGACTTTTTTTTACTTCCAAAAGAAACTCATATATATANTAATACGAGATAAAATATTTTTACCTCACACAACAAACCATATCCAAAATTTAATTGTACGCTGTAATATTTTGCTAAAGTTTAACTATTTTGTACTTTAGTGTCTGCGCTTCTTCTTAAACCCGTGAAGAAAATGCTGTTATTGATTTTTCCATTAACTTTGTTGCTTTCTAAGAAAGGAAAAAAAAAAAAAAAAAAAAATTAGCATTGTAAAAAAACGAAGAATCTTCTGTGGTTAGTAATTTACTATGTCCTGACAGCTTTAAATTTCTAATACTGAAAATAATTAGTAATATTTTTAGATTAAAAAAATTGCTTTTCTTTTCTTTCCTTTCAAGGAAGAGCCTTACTTGATGTACAAAAGAGCAGATCCTGGAGACATCTTAGAAGGAAATGATGTTTTTGAAGGTTACTGCAAGGACTTAGCAGACCTTATAGCTGAATATTTAAATATTAATTATAGCCTAAGGTTAGTCAATGATTCAGCTTATGGAGGTCAGGACCCCAATTCTCCTGTAGGATGGAATGGGATGGTTGGAGAATTAATAAGAAAGGTAAGTTTTGATCCAAATTTTGAATATATTGCGGACAAAAGTTTTTAGGAATTAAAGATAATATGAACTAAAGTTATTTCGAAAAAACGATATTACAGACAAAAGAAATTTCGGACTAAAGATATTAGGGACTAAAGAAATTTAGGTCTAAAGATATTACGGACGAAAGAAATTTCGGACTAAGGATATTGGAGACTAAAGAAATTTAGGTCTAAAGATATTAAGGACAAAAGAAATTTCGGACTGGACGTGTTTTGGACTAAATATATTTCGGACTAAAGATATTACGCATTAAAGCAATTTTGAACTAAAGATATTAAGGACTGAAGACATTTCGGAATAAAGATAATTCGGAATAAAGATATTTCGGAATAAAGATATTTCGGAATAAAGATATTTCGAACTAAAGATTTTACGGACGAAAGAAATTTCGGAATTGAGACATTTCAGACAAAAGATATTAAGGACTAAAGAAATTTTGAACTAAGAAATTTTGAAGTAAACGTTAAACTCATTTGAAATAAAGGCATTTTTTTAAATATCACCAAAAAATAGAGGATAATATGTGTATTGGATATCCTATGGTTTGATTAAAATAAAAGTCAATGTAATTTTTTTTGTTTAATTTGAAACGATTAAAAAAAAAAGCATGAATTGAGAATGATAGAAAGAAAAAAATAATAGAGTGGCCACAACAAGGGCAAAATTCAAAAAGTGGTTGGGCAAGATTGAAGAGACATATGATTTTATATAATTGCTATCTATATACCAAAATACATTTATAAGTTTTCGGAAACATATCTAAGAAGATGTAAATACTTCTTAGAAAATAGGAAAATGCGTATTTTAACCCATCAGCGCATATTAAAAAAAAGTGGTTTCTACATAAAAAAATATGAAAAAATTATTGTAAAAATTTATTTAAACCAAGGATATATTTCTTTCCATAACAGAATTTGCTACTGTCGAAAGTGTCAACCTTCCTGTGCACAGTGTCGTTTAAACTCGTCAACGCCTGATGTCTTTATTAGAAGGCAATTCTTTTTTACTTCAAAAAAATAAAAACTGGTGTCATGAAATATTTCATGACCGGTAGACACCCAGATCGTGCGTATTTCAATTAGTAATAAAAAGATCATCATTAATACAAAAGAGCGTAGTAATGCATTCATTTGTTAATTATTGAATAACACGTGGAAAAAAGTATGTAACATTCCAGATAACATAAAAATTGTATGTTGTTTCTTTTTTTTGAAGAGAGAGAAAAAAACATTGAGATGAGCAAATGACTTTTACAGCAGTCGAGAATTTACCTGAAATAATTGGGACAAAATGTGATAATTTTCACTTCCACCCACTCAACTGGCGTTAAATTTCATATGGAATTCCTAAATAGTTGGAAAAAAATATGTTTCTGAGCAATGTCGTCAAATTAAAATTAAGTAAAAATGTGTTAATGGATCAAAGTAACACCAAAACTTAATCCAAATTTCAGAGCTTCAAATGGTCTGTCCAAAGTGAATAAATGAAAATCTCCATCATTTAGCAACGACTTCCTATTAAATATTTATTTTCATTGTTTCCTTTCCTTTATTTAATAAAACTGGCCAGCTGGGTCACGCAACTATCCCTATCTCTTTCATCATGAAATTTAAATCATTGAGTTACAAACATTTTGACTTTAGCAACATTAGGGTAGCTATACAAATAGGTGAAGCACTTTGCTTGATATTTTGGAAGTTATTATAACAATGGGAATATTTTTAAATCAATTAGTAAATATAACATATGAGTAGTAGATAAAAATAGTAAATAACATCTGAGTATTGAATCAAATAACACATGTTGACGTAGATGTAAACATAATTTGTAGGATTTTCATTGTGTATTGTCATATTTGCATTAGCGTATTTCATTTTAAATATTATTCTGGTGATCAGCATCGATTTTGTGATAAAAATATTAAAACTACAAATACATTTCCTTAAACAAGTTTCATATAATTTAATTTGGTTAAACAATATGAGGCTGAAATGCAAATATTTATGTCATACGTTTTTTTAGGGATTTAATGACGAAAATGTAAGAATTTTTATATTTAATTAGCAAACTCAAACATAGTAGTTATGATTTAGTTTAATAAATGTAAGTTTTGTTTTTTACGAATGCAGTTGTTATATTTATCTCCATTTTATTTATTTTAATATTATTGTTATTAGTTTCTATCATAGGTAGTTTAAACAATCCATAACCTTCTAGAAAGTGCCATTTCTGGCATAAGTATGAGTAATTTACTTTGAATATATTAACGCACAAACAGAAGCACACTTCTTGAGTCAAGTCTAGAAGTTAAAATCAATTTTGATTTATCCACTCAAACAGCAAGAACAGAAACCAAATACGGAAATAGTTTTCCCTTCCAATAAAATTTCGAATAATATTTTCATATACGTGTGAGAAAAGATTAAAAAAAATCATAGAAAAGTAACGACAATGAATTTGATTAATCACCAAACTTTTATCGATTCAGGAGTCAAAAAGTCAAAGAAATTTCATTATAGCACTTTTAGTCAGATTAACTTGCTAGTGAAATTAAAGAAAAATCTACAGCAGCTACCAGCAATAATGTCAGCATGTTAGAAGGAAATGAAATTTTCCCACCCTACAGTTTCCCCCGACTTCATTATTCTTTCTCAGTCATTTTTGCTCCTTTGGGAAACTGTAAGTCTCACAGAGAAACACAAAAGTTTTCTTCTAGCTGGGAAAAGCGGAGATTTTTATTTCTCCCACTTTGAAAATCTTTTCAGTAATCGTGAACAAACGTTCAATAAACTGACTCAGATTATTGAACGTTTATCAAACATTTCGTAGATTAAATAAGCAATTAATTATAGAAGTGATTTTATCGAAGCAAATTTTGTTTGTAAATTTGAGGAGTAGAATAATATTAGTAATGTTATTGAAATAATCACATGGATACTTGAAAACAGGATTTGGAAATGAGAATACTCAAGTTGAGTAGCTAACATGTCAGATTTAAATTCTTGTAGTTTTGTTTAAATGTTAAATCATAGATTTGAATTTTTTTTTCTTTAAAACACTTACAAATTTGAATTAAATTTAAAGATAAAGCTAAAATAGATATATTTTTTGTTAGTTGTTAAGTCAGATATATCTGTGAAATTTAAATAGCCTTAAATTTTGTTTTGTTGTAAAATTGTTCGAAATTTTGTTAATTCAGTCAAATTTGAATTTGTCTACATTGTTTTTCCTATCCGTCTCTCAGAAAAACGCAAAAGTTTTCTTCTAACTTAGAAAAGCAGAGATTTTTTATTCCTCTTTTTTGAAAATCTTTTCATTAATTGCGAGCAAATTTTTAATAAACTGACTCAGATAGTTCATGGCTTTTTTTTCAGTTGTAAAATCATGAAATCAAAAAAAAAAATCTCTCAGCATGGTATTTACTTTTAAAACATTATTCAAACGAACTTACAGATATATATTCCATGAATTTTTCTATATTTCTTTAGTTGCTAAGAATAAGTTACTAGGAAAAATCAGGAAAAATTGTTAAATATATGTAGTTTTCACCAGCGTTGTATGATTTGCAAGCACTACTTGCATCCATAAATTAAACGCTTAGGAGTATAGTATCGTTTCACCTTAATTATTTACCAATAATACACTAACCCTTTAACGGGCCCTTTATTTCTAGTAAAGGTAAATTAAAGTATTTTTGGAAATGAAATTGTTTTAAGAACAGTAATTGATATAAAAAATCAATATATATAAGTAATCGTTTATAAGTAAGTATATCGTTATATAAGTAAGTATATAAGTAATCGTTTAAAAAACTGAAATTTTTTTGGTGGTAAATATATTTAACATGACCTATTAGGAACTTACTGACTTTTATTTTTCTTTATTTATAAAATAAATTCATTAAATGCTACAAACTTCAAAAGGAATTATGTATTTTACAACTTTTATACGTTTTTTTAAAAGTGACAAATGGTTACCAATTTTATTCAAACTCACTCCAAGAAAGCTGAAGTTATTGAAAAATGAAAACCTAAATTAAAAGTGGTAAAACGTGGTGGTAAGTATAGGGGAGAGTGGGGCCAATTGTAACAGGGTACGACTGTAACAGAGCAAAAATTTCGAGTGTCGGGNAACAAGTACACGAATGTCAAAAATTGTTAATAACTAATATAATAACATTTAAAATAAGGTATTTATTTTTTTTTCCAGTAGCGGATAGTCTACTTTACTCGTCTGTCATTTAATACTAATAATATATTGGATTTTTTGATAGTTAAAAATAGTTATGTAAAAAATTTTACAATTGAACCCACTCTCCCCGACTTACCACGGCCTTCAAAAGGGTTAAAACTAATATTGTAGAAACTTAGTTAATAAATTATAGAACTTAAGAATATGTATTTCTAACACTGGGGAAAACATTTTGTTGTAATTATACAAGTACTTGGTCTTATTTAATTTAATTAGGGTGTGGAGATATTAATTATGAAAAAGGTTCTAATCGGGTAGTTACTGATTTTTTAAAAAAAAATATTATTTTTAGTTTAATTTATTTTTTATCTGTATGTACAAGTTTATAAGGAATGCATAAGCTTATATGCATCCGCTTCACTTGTCTGCTTCTTTGAAAATAATACTTAAGACACAAATAATATGACCGTAACATATCGCTTCATAAACTGACATGTATTATCACTCCCTGCGTAGCAGAGAATTGGGAGGCACTTAGTTTCTGGTTAGGAATATATAGGAATACATACTTGAAACTCTGCAGTTGTTAGAGAGAAACCAATTGCAGATTTAAAATCAATGACATGAAAATATCTAAGACCCATTCAAAAATAATATCAGCAGAAGAAAAAAAATTGTTTCTCGGTGTATTTTTGATCATGGTATTTTTATAACGGTTTCCATAGATGAGTTGAAACACAAATGCATGTTATCGAATGTGGAAAAATACTACTAAAACGCTTTCTTTTACAGCATAAAATGCTAACCGAACGTTGCGTTTGCCAAAATTTAAGTAATTTTAATTGTAAACCTAAATATTAAGAATCATAAGATTTGCAAACCTTTCAACTTTTGCGGAATCTCCGTAGTTTTTTGAAAATAACTTCTATAGATACTGAAATTAGTGTATTTATATTTTAATAAATTATGATTAAAATAATTTTAACAGTATACATAAATGCACAAACAAAAGGACATAAAGATAATTGGTTACGCACTTAAAGTGTGGTAAGTTACCATTCTATTTGTTTAAAAAAAAATATTCGCATTGTTGAAAAATTTGATTGATTTGACTCACTACTAATGAAAAAATACTTCTCACAGACTTCAAATGTTTGATTTTGTAATGATATGAGCCGTGACTTTCGAAAAGAAGTTGTGGTATCAACACATTAAGTGTATGACTTCCAATTCTTCAATTTTCAGGGATTCCAACTGCTCCGCCTTCTGAAAAAGTTTTCATAAATTTCATACCTGCCAACTCTTCCGGATTTTCCGGAAGATTTTATTTTCATATTTAAAGTGGTGGCAATACTCAGGTTATTCCAATAAATGTTTTGAATTATAATGATAATTAAAAATGAGTTTGACCACCACTACATAGAAATAATTATAATCAATATATGAAAGCATAATTATTCTTGCTCACGCGAATTTCAACGGGATCAAAATATAAATACATGCCTGCCAACTCTCCCGGATTTTGCGGGAGATTTTATTTTCATATTTAAAGTGGTAGTAAATATATACTATTTTTTCTTTTATAAATTTCATTTTTAAATGATTTTGATCACCACTATTCTTACAAAAATTAAGCTTATTTATTCATATGCGTTACTATCATGGTTGTCAACTTAATTTTTTTCAAATACAACGTGTTTGTTTTCTTAAAATAGAAGTTTTAATTCCATTTTAATACCACTGAGAAAAATGATAATGGAAGGGATTAAAAGTTGGCAGGTCTGTAAATATATTTTTGAGTCAGATTGTTTTTCGTTTATTGTTTTACAACCACTCTGAAAATCCTTTCTCGGAAAGAGTGAAAGTTGGCAGGTATGAAATTGGTAGCTAATCAAAGAGTTAATCTTGTTGAATAAGAATAATTACGCCTACTCTTTAAAAGTGTCAACACGAGATTCCAGCAATGAAGGTTCATTTCAAGCAGGGTAGTCCATATATATCAAGACGGAAAAGAGTAAAAACTGGTAACAAATAAATTTCATTTATAGCATTTTTCGTGAATAATTAAATACCCTTGACTACCAAATTTCCAAATTTTTTTAAAGGATACAATTTATCTATTGAATTGCTTCTTCCGTGGCAAAAAATTAATAGCCATGAATTGCTTATTGTTATAAATAGAATTTTTGGCCAGATAATTATCTATTATTGAAATAGTTCTTCTACCATTTTTTTTTTCTCTAAAGGCCTGATTTCATGTGATGCTTCGTATTTTTAATTTATTGTGGTTTTTAAAATCACTTAAAATTACAAATACTGAAGCCACTGGAAAATACTTTTTAACGAAGTTGACCACGTAGGACTCTCTGGATTTTCTGGAAGATCTTTTTTTAATTTTCAAAGTAGATGCAAATTTCTAGTTTTTATTTTTTTAAATTTTAATTTAAAATTTAATTAGTAATTATTTTGACTACCACTACAGATAAATAGATAAATCAGTTACAAAAGGGCATAATAATCATACTATGATGTGTGTTAACTTTTCATATCACACGAAAATATGTTTACTTGCAATTGTGTTTTTGGTATCATTTTTCTATTGTAAGGAAAATTTATCCTCTTAAAGAGTAAAAGTTAAGAAATATGACAGTGCATATTTCGTTTCTTAAACTTCCATTTCAGCTTAAAAAAGAAAATTAAAATATTTAAATGCAATACTCTTCCCTAAAAAGAAAAAAAAATCACAAGTTTCGTGACAAGAGAACATACGTGTCTCACTAGCGTCAAATGGCACATTTTGCCATTTGTTTTAAAATGGTGTCTAAAGAAAATAAATAAATAATTCGTATCTTTAAATTTTTTGAATAAAATCTCTTTCATTCATTAAATATTAAAAAATTTGAATTACTTCGGCTTACAGTTCTTTCTTTAAACTAGAGTAAATCTCAGCTGAGATTTACAATTAGTGGCGCCATCTCCTACCATCTCTTTAAAATACTGAGTAAAAGATTCATCTTTATTTTAGTTTAAAGTAATTTTTTTTCCAAACAAAATGAATTTAATATGTCACAAAATGTGAATACCGTTAGTGTCGTCTACTTTTTATGTGGCATATTCACAAAGTTATATTTTGGGCGATTATAGAAATTTAATATTTCGAGTCATTTTTCTCAGTTTCATTATCAAAGTTTGTTTTAACTGTTATGAAAATATAAAACATTTTAGAAAAATAAAAGATTTAAAATTTATGAATTAGAATATTTGTAGTTAAGGTAGAACCATATTTTTTTTGAAGTGTGTCTTAGAGATCAAAGGAAAAATTTTGAATTTAGATAAGGAAAAAAAAATTCTTACTTATTTGTCATTGTTTTTTTTAATGAACTTGTTTTAATAGAAAAATTTTAATAGTAAAGTAAATGAGGGTTTTTTTTAATTTTAGAAATATAAATATTTTTCCTAATTTTATTTTTAAGTTTAAGTACATTCAATTAAAAGGTAATATTTTCAGGTAAGAATGTTTTTTTTATCACTAATTTAATAAATTAACTCGAAATATGAAATGTTTTTTTTGCTGTTAAATGATGCAAAATATAAACTAATTTTCTTCAGACTGCAGTTTGAATTCAAAATTCAAAACAAGTTGTTATCAGAAAGTTTGATTACGGAAATGCTTTGTTTCTAATATTATAATGTACTTAATGTACTTTAAACGATAAAAGAATGAAACTAGAAATAAATTGCATGCTATGTATTTTATTTTATTTATACGTTTCTTATGTTGTGTTATATTGTAATGTTTTTCCCCCTTTTCTGTAATTCACGACGCAGGCTACTAAAACATATTAGTGTTTAATGCGATATTTTATCATATGGATATTTTCAACATTCTTTCCTTTAAATTAATTTAAATTAATTATAGTCATAATCACGAGCCATAAAAATTTGTTCCATGCATGTGCATAACAGAAATCATTATGAGATTATAGTCTTAATCACGAGTCATGAAAATTGGTTCCATGTATGAGTATAGCAAAAACTTAGCTAATAAAGAGAAAAATTTGTTAAAAGTATGCTGATTTACCTAAAATATCATAACTATTAATTATTAAGTTTTAATCAAGGGAAAAAGTGATTTTAACTTATTACCCAGTGAGGATTAAACAGAATCTATCTTCACAAATGTTCATCACATAATATCATCATTCAATGTTCATCATGTTAATGTTCGTAAGACCATATTAATAATCATCATCATATAATGTTCATAATATTCATCATAAGAGGTCTCCGAAAGCCTGTCTGAAAGGAACAATGAATATTTTAATGAAAAAGTACTTAATGATGGTTTAAAAAAATGTGTTAAAAAACCTTTTAAAGGTAACTACAGGAACGGAATGCGTAGAAGTAATATAAATTATTAAACATACAAAAAATATATTAATAATTATTAACCTGTTGATGCATAGCGTCATATTTATAAAATATGAATATTCTCGACAATCTGAAAGCAAATATTTTTTTTAAATGTAGTCTCTACAGGAACCCCTAATTTTACTGTAAATTATCCTCAAAAATTTACTGAAAATTATCGCCCAAAAACACTCTACAATTACATAAATGTTGGACCATGGTAACTTTCTTGTCATACATTTTAACTTTTTAACTTTTTAACCATTCAGTTTGACTTTCCGGTGATGTGCGCCAATTCAGGCAACGTGTATTAAAAAAAACATTACGAATCCTAAAAATGTAAAACTATTCGCTTCTAAATGCAAGCCGTCTAAATTTTTTCAAAAAATTTAAATAATTTATCAAAATTAAATTGCGCAAATACTCCAGAAATATGTGAGAATCGAATGAAGTAGTTAATCTGCAAAATGTGATAAATGAAGACAAAAAACAATGTTTCAAAAGTGCTACAGCAGCATTGACTGTAGAAATGCATTGCTTAGAAAAATAAACTTATTACTCAACAAATTTTTTCTCCATAATATAACTGGTTAGCATTCACCGTTATACTTATAGAGTTGTTACATTTTTCAACAAGGTGAAATTTGAATCACGTTAGAATCTTTAAGCAAAAACTACAAGGAAAAACAAAACTTTTGCATTCTACTTTACTACTTCTGTATTACTTCCACTACATTTACTTCTTTCACTACTTTAATCATAGAAAAGTCTATGAGTTTATTTTGTTCAAATACTTTTTTGTTCGTTTAGAACTTCATTTTTTAAGTAAAATGATATCTAAATGAAGAAAATATTAACTCAGAACTTATATCCAACACACATATCATATATCTTCATTCCAATAACTAAATATAAAATACATAAATAATTAGCTAATGAAATTTAAAAAGTAAATTGTTTTAAGAAAGTCCTTCATTCGAAACACGCAGGAACTAAATTTCTCATGCATTGTATTTTTCTCTTGCTTTTAAACATATTATTTTAACTTTTTTTTTTCATAAAATCTCTAATAAAAAAGCTGTTAATACTACATCAGAATACATTATTTTCAGCTGATAGAAATAATTAAAAGAACATTTTAAGATTAAAAAAAAAATATTTTGTTGCATTTCTACAAAATTATGTAAAATTACATGAAGATTAAAATTTTTGAAAATATCAAACTTATTAAATCCAATCACTTCAATTCAGAAACTTCAATTTAAATGTAATATTCTTGAAACAAACGAATCCAACTTCGTAAGTAGCAAATTGAACTTCAATTTCAAAAATTATCTCATTATCGCCACGCCATGTAATGGAAAAAGTTTGAATAAAATGTGTTAAAGTTATTGATTTTTGCAATACAATAGTTGCAGAATCTTTCAAAACTCTTTTGCTAAAATATACATATTTGTTTTGTTTATTTCAGATATAAAGAGATAAAACAATTGCCTCGTTTCAGAGAAAAATTATCTATTTAAGATGTTTTTAAAGTACCACTCTCTAAAAGACAAATTAAAAGAATAAATCTTAAATGCTGTAATTTCTTATTTGGTAAATCGGAATAAAAACAAAGTGAATATCACTTTTCCCACAACTCTATGCATTCATAAATCGATTAAACTGAATCTATTCTTTCAAAATTAAATCATTCATCATAAAAGATCTCCAGAAATCTGTCAGAAAAGAACAAAGAAATTTTAACTCAAAATGTGATAAATGATGACTACAAAAATGTGTCAAAAGATCTTTTGAAAGGTAGATGCAGGAATGGAATTCGTAAAATCGATGAAAATGGACTAGTAATTAAAGAGACAAAGATATGTCCCGTACTTATTAAGTATAACGCTTAGGTTTTTAGAATCAAATGCGTTTTATTTTACTTCATTTTATTTATGTGCTTTTTATGTTATGTTTTATTGTTTTTTCCCCACTTTTGTAATTCACGACGCATGCTACTAAAGTATAGTTAGTTACTAATGTGTTATTTTATCAGATGAATATTCTCTCAACATTTTTAACTAATTAAAATTAATTATTGTTTCAAATACGATCCATTAAACTGAATTCTATAAATGAGGATTGCAAACGTTTAGATATGTAGAAACACTTAAAAAAAAGAAAAAAAAAAACACTTTTTTAAAAGTAAGTATCGGTTTAAATAATAGTTCTAAAATACCATAGCTACTAATTATAAAGTTTTAATCAAGGTTGGATATTTCTCGAGCAATTTAAAATTTTTTACTGGAAGAGGGATTAAACTGAATTTATCCTTGCAAAATTAATCCATTCATCTCATAAGATCTCTAGAAATCTGTCAGAAAAGGACACAGAAATTTCAACTCAAAATGGGATAAATGATGACTACAAAAATGTGTCAAAAGATCTTTTGAAAGGTAGATGCAGGAATGAAAGTCGTAAAATCAATTAAAATGGACTAGTAATTAAAGAGACAAAGAGATTCCTCGTACTTATTAAGCCTAACATTTAGATAGCTTAAATGAAATAATAAATAAATCGTACGATTTATTTTATTTTATATTTTATTGTTTTACTTCCGCATGCACTTTAATTCACAGTGTATGTTACTAAAGTATAGTTAGTTACAAATGTGTTACTTTATCATATGATTATTTTCAATATTAATTAATAACTATTCTTATGAATATGATTCATAAAATTTGACTCCAAAATTTGAGCATTGCAAAAATTTAGCTATTAAAATAACTAAAAGTTAAAAATAAAAAACTTTGTTAGCGTAAGTTGATATAAATAAGAATTCTAAAATATCATAGCTACTAATTATAAAATTTTAATAAAATGTAGAATTTTTACGAGCAATTTTAATTTTCTGCTCAGTGAGGAATTAAACTGAATTTATCCTTGCAAAATTAATCCATTCATCGTCTCTAGAAATCTGTCAGAAAAGGACAAGGAAATTTCAACTCAAAATGGGACAAATGATGACTGTAAAAATGTGTCAAAAGATCTTTTGAAAGGTAGATGAAGAAATGAAATTCGTAAAATCAATTAAAACGGACTAGTAATTAAAGAGACAAAGAGATTCCTCGTACTTATTAAGCCTAACATTTAGATAGCTTAAATGAAACAATAAATAAATCGTACGTTTTATTTTATATTTTATTGTTTTACTTCCACATGCACTGTAATTCACAGTGCATGTTACTAAAGTACAGTTAGTTACTAATGTGTTGTTTTATCATATGATTATTTTCAATATTAATTAATTAATTAAAATTAAAGATTGTTATATATACCATTCATAGAATTTGATTCCATAAATGAGCATTGCAAAAATTTTGCTCTTAAAATAACTAAAAGTTAAAAATAAAAAACTCTGTGAAAATAAATCGGTATAAATAAAGTTCCAAAATATCATAGCTACTAATTATAAAATTTTAATAAAGGGTAGAATTTTCACGAGCAATTTAAATTTTCTGCTCAGTGAGGAATTAAACTGAATTTATTCTGCAAAATTAATCCATTCATCAGATACGATCTCTAGAAATCTGTCAGAAAAGGACAACGAAATTTCAACTCAAAATGTGATAAATGATGACTACAAAAATGTGTCAAAAGATCTTTTGAAAGGTAGATGCTGGAATGGAATTCGCAAAATCAATCAAAATGGACTAGTAATTAAAGAGACAAAGAGATGTCCCGTACTTATTAAACCTAACGCTTAGCTAATAAGATCTAATGATTCAATCGATTCGAAAAATCTTCAATTGAGAAATTCGCATTTAAGTTAGAAATTCCTCAGCGATATTAGAGAATGTTCTGAATTAATTCCCCTTTTAATGCGTTTAGGTTACATTCTGTAAATCTCTCGTGTAATGATTTCGCAATCTAAAGCGAAGTATAGGAGTATATAATGAAGCTATGGGAGTTCTATTTAGTAATTATTATCTCTTTTAGTCGATACTTTCTAGTAAGGATGTATAAAAGATGTAGGACCATTAAATTTATTATTTTATATTTTTTTAATATAAATTTATATTAAATATTAAGAATTTATTTTTCTTTTTTTCCTCTTTTTTCTTCCTTTTCTTCTTCTTTTTTTTCTTCTTTTTTTCTTTACTTTTTGAGCATTTAACCATAAAACCATATAATGCGATTTTTATCGATAAACTATGCAATATTGCACACAAATATGTAATAGTAAAAAAAAAATTCAGAAATAATTTTTTGGTTAGAAAACTTGAGATTTGGAATACAGATTCCACTGTCTCAAAATATCCTGCCTTAACAATACTTTTAGCACTAGAATGATCGGAGTGGTTATTTTGCCAGTTAATTAGCTTTGAGTGGCACTATTTCTTAAAATAATTATTCCAGCTTACTTGACTTTCGTGACTTTTCCTACTATGTAATATTGTACACAAATGCATAATAGTACAAAAAAATTCAAAAATAATTTTTTTATTAGAGAACTTGAGATTTGGAATACAGATTCCACTGTCTCAAAATATTCTGCCTTATCACTACTTTTAACACTAGAATGATCGGAGTAGTTATTTGCCAGTTAATTAGCTTTGACGGGAACTACTTCTTGAAATAATTATTTCAGCTTACTAGATTTTAATGACTTTTCCTACTTTTTATCGGTATTAAAAAGTATTAAAGAAAAAATTTAGTGTTTGCATAGTAAATTTGTAAAATGACGCTTAACCTAGAACAACCATAGTGGTCAAGATGATAGCAACAAGGACTTAAACATGATTCTTTGCAAGAGCACGCTCTTTCTTCTGCGTTACTTAATGCATTTGACTCCTTTCAATGATTTAAAACCTCTCGTGTAACTATGTCAAGAGATATATCGACAAGAGTAGGAGTATTTAGTGAAACTATGGGATTGCTATTAAGTAATTATTGTTCCTTTAAGTAGATATTTATTTGCAATGATCAGCCTAGGGCAGAAATTTGGTACCAATATTTAATGAAGCTATGTAATTGCAATTAAGTAACAATTATTACTTTAAGTCTATATTTATTTGCAATGATCAGTCTGGGCAGAAATAAGGTAGTAGTATTTAATAAATCTATGGAATGGCTATTAAGTAATTATTATTCATTTAAGTCGATATTTATTTGTAATTATCAGTCTGGAGTGGAAATTCTGTAGCAGTATTTAATAAAGCTGTGGAATTTCTTTTAAGTAATTATCATTCCCTTAAGTCGATACATATTTGTAATGATCAGCCTGATAGCAGAAATTCTCCAGACAGGCAGCGGGAGCTGAAGATTAGCAAAATATTTGCAGATTAATTAATTAATTTATTAATTTTTTTATCTCAGAGGATGTTTTTTTTACAATATCATAGCGACCAAAGTTTTTTTCTTACTAACTCCCCCCCCCCAACAGAAAAAAAACAAGATTAATGCATTACAGAAAAATCATTTTTAATTCCTAAATATACATGATTACTATTTACTTAGAGCCCCCAAAAAATTTTTCAAGAAAAGTGATAACTTTCAAAAATTATAAATAGTGTTCTTTAATTTACTAATTTACTGAAGTTTTGAAAAATGAGAAATTTAAAAGGCTAGGAAAAATTTACAAATAAATTCGTCATTTCCGGACACTCTTATTGCTTGTTTATAGACTATTTAAGAACTAGTTTCACGTTTTAAGTTTAAATTATTCCATTAATTTAAAAGGGAATTAACACTTTAATTAAAACAACTAAATTTTTTGCTGCTTTCTTAATGTATATTTTTAACTACTTTATATCGGCTAATTTTGCTGAGAACATTCATAATATTCACTGTCTGAGTGTGTTAGGGTTGCAGATTAAATTCTATCTTCCTAATTAGCAAATTTTAATCTAATTAATAAATTTTTTAAATTCTGAAGTAAAGATAGTCCATATAAGACACTCGAAGCTTTTAAAAACATTTTTTGAAAAATATTTTGATTGGAATTTATATAATTTTTTTTAAGAAAACTTTATATATATATATATATATATAAACAATCAGAATGATCCTGAGGTCAAAAACCCAACGCATTATGTACTTGATACTGGAAAATTAGATTTAACAAGGTATTTAAAAAAAATNTATATATATATAATATGTGACAATATAAAGTAATTTCTATAGATAAACTATAGAAAATTGTTCACAAATATGAAACATATAAAAAAAAATTATTGGAAAACGAAGAAAAATATATTGATTACGGAAACTTGCATTTGAAATAGAGGTTCGACAATAATGTTTTAAAATATTCTGCTTAATTCTTTCGTACATTTACATACTAATACGGAATTTTCATCATTTCAAAAAACTATTTTGCTAGTGTCGGAAAAGGTAATGTGTTAGTAATGTAATTAATCATAATTATAAGTATTTTGTACACCGCTACGCATAAGTAGTTTAAAAAGAAATATTAAAGCTTGAATAGACAAATTGCTTAGTTCTTAACCTTATAACGCAAATCTGACGCAAGTAACCATTTTAAGTTTTTTTTCTTCTCTGACTCTCTAATTGCAAGCAGAAATATATTCAAAAAAAGTAGTCTGATAATTTCTAAAAATATGCCAGATTATTTCAATTATATTCGTACTAAAATATAAAATTCACATAAAGTTGTTTAAAAAAATTTATTCATAAAAATTTGTCAATAATTTATTTTGCGAATTGAAGAAATTTCAATTTTGATTTACTGTTTCGCTTAGATCAAAGTAAGTGCAAATGGGAAAAATTACAGTTTGGAACTGAGCCGTGTTTGGAAGATTTTTACTTTAGCGCAGAAAAAGACACATGTGTATCATGCCTGATTTAAAAACAGTAAATTATTAAAGAGCTAAATATAATATTTTTCACTTATTTGATTGAAATTAATACAAAATAATGAAAAAGATGTAAATATAATTTATAAAAATTACGTGTCTGAGGGGTAAGTTCACATTAAAGTTTTGTTAACATTCAGTTTGATTAAAAAAATCTGCTTCAGAAATGTTAGTGGAAGAAATACTTCATTAAAACCTCAATTGACACAGGGCACTAATTTAGATCAATTTCCGAAAATCTCACGTGTAATGATTCAAAAATATATAAAGAAATATATGACTATAAAAAGAAGCTATAACAATGTCTATAGTTAATTATTATTTCTTGCACCCCGGCAAAAACATGTTGATATGTTTGAAGAGCAGAAGCCATTTAAATCAAAATTTATTTATTTATAAATTTCCTTATATGAAGTAATAATTTATGTAAAGGCTATTTTTATTAAATGTATTTTTTTGAATACATATTTTAATAAAAATAAGTGAAAAAAATATTTAGCTAATTTAAACACATAATTTAATTATAATATTTTAATCGTAATAATTTTATAAGTATACTCTTGCTTATATCGATTCTATAAGATCTAATATATTCTAGAGAATAAGACTATATAAAGAAATTAGAAGAATGGTGTCAAGTAAATATTATTATTTCCAGTCAATAGTTACTTAAAGAATCAATATAGAAAACAAATGCAAATAAAAAGAAAATGTGTTTATTAATAAAATATGTTATAATATTTACTGATTAATTTTTATAATCCTTACTACTAATTTTTAAAAAAATATAATTTATTATATAAAATTAAATGTTTCTATAGATTACAAAATTGTTCAGTTGGAAAATTTATTTCATATTTGACTGGGGAATCTGAGAATATTCTGTCATAATTTTCCCTTAATGCGCTTAGGATACATTCTGTAAATCTATCAAATGTAATGATTTAGAAATATTCTGAGTAATGTAGAATTATGGTTTAGGTGAATAGAGCAAAATTATTTATTATTGCTTATGGTTAATAGACGAAGTTTTGTTTAGATATGATGAATTATGCAGCTGATTTTTTTTAAAAATTTCTTTATAGATTTCGAAAAAAAGTAAAAAGCTCTTTGAATATATAAATCAACTTCTCAAAAAGTGTCAAAGCTCTAAATCTATTAGCAAGAAAGGTTTAAAATTTTTTTTTTAAATTTATTTTCTAAATAAGAAACTATTTGTAAAACTAGGGAAAATAGGTGGTGTTTTTAACGGGTAGTGGTTTATTTTTATAAGGAAAGCCCATTTATACGGATCAAATCCCATAAATGAGGGCATTTGATCCTTTTTGCTTGGCAGGTTGGGCAGCCCTTCTAAAAACGCTAAGGGAGAACATTATTACACATAATATATTAAATATTTTGCACAGATGTTTTCGCCTGCATATAACAGATTTTTCAAGTGGGAAATATTTTTTTCTCTTAAAGGCTATTGAATTTAAAGTGAAAATAGTAAAAAAATCATGCGTCTGCTAAATTCATATCAGAAAAAAAGACTAGAATCAGACAAAAATTTTATACTAAGCAGATAGCCAATATTTATCAGACTCAAATCATTATTCTTAGATAGGAAAACAATAAGATATTAAAAATGGACATGAAGTACTCTGACATAAGCAGAAATAAAAATAAAATTGAATGCATTTTTTTATTTAATCAAAGTTTTCAAACAACCAGTTAGGAGTGTGGAGGAAGAAAAGGAGCAGACATTTAACCAAGTGACCTGAAGCCGTTTAAGCATCATAATTTAAAAATAAAATTGTTCCAATATAGAATGTTAAACAATTTTTCCAAATTTGCAATGTGTTGGCAAACACAATTTAAATTTAAGGATTATTCCATAAATGGTTAACATCTAACAAAATTAAAAAATAATATCAATGACAATTATTTTCTGAACGATGTTCAGCTTTATAAGAAATTAGAAGTAACAAAAATAACACAATTGCGATATACACAGTGAAAATAATAAAGAATACGCAGTTCAGATTTATATTTACTAGAGAATAGAGACCATTCTTATAATTAAGACACGAGTCTCGAACATTCTTTACTATTTTTACGAATATTTTTTTTTCACTCTGTGCAATCACTCTATCCCCTGAGCCATCACGACTCTGTCTGCTCTTTTTAAAATAACATATAAGACAAAAAAAACACATATGACTTTAAAGTATCGCATCATAAATTGAAACACATTGTTGCCTTCTTTATACCAAGCCTAACCTAGCAGAAAAGTGACAAAACTTAGTATTGATTCAAGTGAATTTTAAAAATCTTGGTTAGAGATGTATTAAATTGCCAAAATCTCTAACTTGTAGTGAAAAATCGATTTCAGATTTGTAATCAGCGTCGTGAAAATATCTAATATCTCTTCAAATATGGCATGCAACAGAAAAATAAACGTTCCTCAGCGTAATAATCTTTAGATCTTTTGATGTAACTTTTAAAATTATGAACAAATAACAAAATTAATGTTCCTTTTACCTCAAATATAAAACTTTATTAACATAAGCGTACTAAGAATCAGATTTTAGTGTTAGCGATAGATAAAACATAAAAAATAATTTGGATGCATTTGTTATATCAAAATTATAATTTTCAGTTCCCTCAAATACAACGAAGAATTAAGTTGCAATTATTTTCACAAAACAATGTTTAGAAATATTTAAAATCAATAAATTAAACCCATTTTAGATTTTAATTTTAGGGCATACGAAAAAGTTTTTTATACGATAGTATTGATTATTCTGCTAAATTTAGACTGTCTTTGATTAATTTGAACTTTCAAAGTTATTCATAGGTTAGACAGCAGATACAAATTTGAATAGTAATTTTCACTGAATTTATTCAATTGTTCATGCAGAGTCACGGCTGAGCTTAAATCAATATTTTTTTCCATCCTCATTTTATGCAACATTTTGAATAACAATGAAGTTTACTTCCAAAATTGACTTGAACAAGCTAAGTACTTTCGGAAGAAATTAGATCGACGAGTTTAAGCATCGAATAATTATCATACTTAACTGCGAAACTGAAGAGACAAAAATGTATATTAAATAGGTTACAACTCTGCTGAATATTTTTGTTCACACACATAATCTCTCTGCCTTGGAAAGGACAACTTTAATTTCTAATAAAGATCTTACATTCAGTTGTTGCTTACATAGAAAGCGAACGCATAAAAGTTTGCACGGTATATATATATATATATATATATATAACGTCGTTGCCGAGTGGAAGGA
>NC_092215.1:38917671-38932811 GCF_043381705.1 Parasteatoda tepidariorum
GTTTTTTGCGATATCGACACATATAAAGAATAATTTTTATCTTAGGATAATTATTCTTTATTCAGAAATATCGCATTATTTATGGCAATTAGATGTGTCTTGACAACGACTATTTGCTTTTACCATTCTTGTTTCTCTACCATTTAGTTTTTTATTTTTATTTTATTCATGTTTTTCATGTTAATTTGTGTATATATATATATATATATATATATATATACATACCTGTTATATACCTGTTTGTTCGTGATGTTATTATCTGTTACTTCATATGCCTTAGAACAGGGACTTTCAACACTATTTCTACTAGGAAAAGCGGTCTAGATCAATACCAAATATGCACTGTTAGAATTTTCATTTCAAAATTATGGTAGAATAACTGGCAGCAGTCTGTCCATTTAATTAATCTTAAAGTTTACAGTAAAGAGCATTTTCTACTTTCACGGTTTTGAAACCATTTACAACTAGCTAGGTTTCAAAACCACAAAAAAAGAAATTTAACTGGATATTGGAGAAATTTTTACTGCTTTGTGGTGCTGCCATCTATGCGGGATTGATAGAATCATATTGGAATAACGCATCGTCACAATCCGGGAGTGCATGACACTGGAAACTCTCCATGTGTTGAAGGGAATGGAGGAAATATTGTGGTGTCAAGGCTGGGACTCGACCCCGCTGTCTGTCGGTCATCAGATTGACAGATTAGGCTTCTCGGTTATAACATGTACTTATCTGCAAGAAACTAAGTGGTCTTTATTAGGTGGGTCTAGTTTGTGAGATAAAATTCGGGTTGTTTGACTGTATAAGGTGAAAGCAGTTAATAAACAATTTTTCTCATAGTTGAAAGTTTGAATACTATCTTATTTATGGTTATTTACTGTCTTGTTTGAATGTGATAAAATAACAATTACATAAATTGTTATTTAACATTTTTTTGTCAACAGCGTGTATCTTATATCTTTTCAAAATCCATGATTTAGATTTTTTTATCTGTTCTATAGATAAAAATATCTCCCATAGTGAAATATTTCAAAATTTTATATCAGTTACATGCATTTTTTTCACGTGATATGTTTGTGTGCATATTAATCAGGATATGCAAGCAGAATTACTATAGAATAATCTACATTTACCGGAATGATGCACATTATGATAAAATAAGAAAGCAGAATACGCAAGGGATCAACTATTCTACCGTCCATTAAGAATGCAATAATTCAGACAGTTCATTACTTTTGCTGAGCATTATTACGTAGTTTATGAGGAAGAAAGTACTTTATCGATCGATTCTAAGCTGTGTTTATTTGAAATAAATATTTGAGGTGAGTTTTATTACGAAAATCGCAATAACTTTCTTTAATTTAGATATAGACAAAGCTTTATGTATTATGTGAACTGCGATCGAAATAATACAGTATGGATTTATTGAAGAACTTCCTTTAAATTATTGAATTCAGTTACATATGCATAAAAAATAAAACTACAGGGTTTCGGCTGACAGTACTTAAAAAGATATATATATTGAAAAGCAGGTGAGGTTAAAAAACTTTTTTCTTGCAGCAAATTCATGTGACATTATATACTTTTTTTCTCATAGTCCCTGGGTTTAGCAAAGATTTTTTCGTCCGATGGCACTGCAGTTAGTTAACTTATAAATCAAAGAAATTTAAGGAAAAAAAAATTCGAATCAGAATATGACTCTTAAGAACATATATATTAGTAGTTGATGGTGAGCATTTAAATTTAAAAAATATTGATACGTGATTTTCACTCATGAAATGATTTCAAAATAAGGGTGATGAGATTTTCACCTGCTTTTCTTTTATTTAAAAGCTTACTGCATGAAACGCCATCTATCGAAAATCTTTTGAGCTAAATTCAAAATGTTTGGGGACAAAATGCATGCCTTAAAAAAAGGAAAAAAAATGCTGCAATAATCTTTCAAAAAATAAAAAATAATATACGATTTTAAAAAGTGTTAGTCTAATTTAGAAAAGCTTTTGTCTGCGCTAGGGTAAGTATTGTTAGTTGCACAATCTATTATTACATCATCTACATTATACATAATAGACTTCCTAAAACTTTTATGCAACTAAAAGTCAAGCAACATATTATGCAGTATAACATAGCGTTAGTTTTAATCAATAAAAACTCGAATCCACTTTATTCAATTTTATCGGTTGTTCAACGGCGGTTTTAAAATATAATCTTACTAAGTGAGCGCATGCAACAAATGATAAACACTTTAATAGTTCCTATGCGTTTTGCATGAATATTATATTGAATGAATTTAACGATTTCATCTTGCCTGACAATCACAGATAGTACAATATTTAGAAATTGAAAGCAGTGACTCTCTTATTAATTCCATGTGAGCTAATGTTTCCTATTTTTCAGATATTTATTTGTTCAAAATATGAAACCAATTTATGCCTAGCGCTAATAAATTATTCAGGGTGTCCATGTTCTTGAAAATGTTTCCGAAATGTTAACAAAAGTATAACAATAAAAATTTTATTTTAAAGGAATTTTATGTATTCAAAAAATATCTTTCTCATACTTTTGTAATTCTCAAAATAGACCTAGTGTTTTCCTTTTGTAAAGAGGCAAAAAGTGATGGAACATGTGTTTTATAATTAGCAAGATGAAGAATCTTATAAAATATTTTATAATGTTAATATCGATATGTGTATTTGGAAATTGTACCAAGGTACAAGTGTCTCCACTTATTTCTTAAAGTTGAAAGCCTCCACACAGTTTCCGAAAGGAAGTTCACTAAATAATGCAATAGCTTGATCAGTAGCCATTTTATCGGATATCGAGTCAAAATAAGAAAATAAATGCACACATATTTATCTCAGCCCTTTCCAACACAACAGATTTTGTCCGAGAAATTTAGACATGCTGCCTCATAGAAATTGGCGAGTAACGAATAAAAAGATAAAATTGAACTATATGTTGTTTAACACGTTCACACCGGGAAAAGCGAAAATACTGGTACGGGAAAAGAGAAAATACAGTTAGAAGAACTATTTCAATATTAGATAATATTCGGGTGGAGTTAATCTATTCTCAACCATACCTGCCAACTCTTCCGGATTTTCCGGAAGATTTTATTTTCATATTTAAAGTGGTAGTAAATATATACTATTTTTTCTTTTATAAACTTAATTTTTAAATTATTTTAATCACCACTATTCTTTCAAAAATTAAGCACGTATATTAATATGCGGTACTATCATGGTTGTCAACTTAAGTTTTTTCAAATGAAACGTATTTGTTTGCTTAAAATTGAAGTTTTAATTTCCTTTTAATACCACTGGGAAAAATGATAATGGTAGGGATTAAAAGTTGGCTGGTACGCTCAACAATAACAATTCACTGTAAAGAAATTTATCACGGCGAAGAAACAATTCAACATAAAAATTGCATCCGTTGAAAACAATTGGTAGTTGTGGATTTTTATTATTCCCGGAAAAAAAACTAACTCCGGTGGGCTGCCAAGATGAGACAATCTAGTGTGACCCACCAGTGGGTCACCCCGGCATGAACGTGTTAAAAATTAGGGGTTGCTAGCTTTATTACTTCTTTCAATTTACAAACATTTGTAGACTTGTGTGTTCAATTAAGGTTTATAAATCTTTGCCGAGTAAAAGCACATATAGAGCAATTTAAAGAAGTACATAATCGAGGGTTACGCCGGGATTCAAACCCGCTACCTCTGCTTAGTGGTTGCTTGTCTTATAATTCAAACTGTGGGCTTGGGTCTAGAAGCGGCCCTTATCACATCCATCATGAAATATTTATTCTTTGAAGGCGTTCTTTACGGTTAGAAGTCGTCGTGGTTGCTATTAAGAGATTCAAGCACTTTGCTTGAATAAATAAAACTAAAGGTAAATAAAACTTTGCGCTAAATTATGTGTGCTTGGAAGTTTAGATGTGGTTGGTCAGCGCGGGCCAATGCTTTGTTTATCAATTCCAGATGCATATTTTTCTTTCGAAAATGAATTTGTCAAAGTTGAAGTTTGTTATTAAATCTGTGGTAATAATTGAGTCATGGTTTTCAGTTGAAAGCTATAATTTATTTTGATCATTGTAATATGAGGTGTCGGGTGCGTAGTGGTTGCTGAAAAACATCGGTCGCTTAGAAGCAAAAAATTTTACACTTTTGGTGGTTTGTAATATTTTTGGAATAAGTGTTGCAAAACTAGGCACAATGCACCGAAAAGGGTTAAAATACTCTCAGAGATGCCAACTGCTCAAGGAAAGTCATAATAAGTTAGAAAACGGTAAACAGCTACATACTAAAATATGCAAATATTTGACTAATTTTGTTTACTTTTTAAACAGTGTCGCATAATATTACTGTAAAAAAGCGGCGAATTATATAAGCCTTCGAATTATTTAGAAATAGTGGTGGATAAAAACCTAGAAAATTGAATTTATTAAACCAAGACTCAGACATTAATAAACTACCACTCGAAAATATTTATTTGCTGTCCGGGGAAAGTTGGCCCTGTATACATAAAGAATAAAATTGATTTGTCTCAAGTTCTTTTAATCACCATATATTTGCGTAAGGTCTACCAGAAAGTGCAGTCTGCTATAGTACACACTTCATTTTGCAATACAGCAAAAAGTTCTTTTATAAAATAAGTGGTAGGATATTAATTATTTAACTCAACGTCGATGCTTCAACTTGAATATATGGTGCAACAGAGTATGCATAAACATATTCTATGTTGAACTCAAAGTATCCAAGAGAAGTAAGTGGTGCATCTGATATAGATATTTAAGTGTAAACGCCCCACTACGCTCTTTTTTTAATAACGACACAATTTGCCTCCTTAAATAATGGGGGGTTTTCCTTCGTGGACAGAATTTTCCGGTAGTCCCAATTTATAATTGCTAACAACTACGGATTCTCCGTAGTTATTGGCTCGAAAGTGGTATTGAATCTTATAAATTTCTTTTTAATTATTGGATTTAAAAATTTAAATTAATATGATTTCTTCCACCACTAAATGCAAATAAAACAATCTTATATGTAAAAGCAAGTTGTAAAACTTTTGTTAGCCATTGCATTTCAATTTATAAAATTAGTCATTTACTAACAGCTTGAAAAATACCTCCTCGTTAAGACTAAAAGTTGGCAGGGTTGACAACACATTGAATATATAAATACTAATCGAAAATACCTTTAGAATCCTTGCTTATTAAGTTTCTTTTCAGTGTTGTTTAGTGTTTTAATTTTGAAGCAAATGAGATTGGTAAAAAAAGTTTGGCGAAAAAGCGTAAATTCAGTTAGGTGCATTAGTTTATTCATTTGTAAAATCGCTGATACCTGATAAGATTGAACAAAAATTTACTGATTACCATGAGTTTCTTTTATTAATTAGACATTAAAAATGCTTATCTACGAAATGAAAATAGACTCATCTTAAAAATATTTTCAAATCCTATTCTTTCGTGCAGAAGATCAATATTTTGTCAAATTTTACAAGCAAGTGATAATCGTGAAGTAATAAAATTTAAATTAATTTTAGCTTTTTGACGAAAAAGTATTAGTTAAACACGTCAGCAACGCAGCTGAATGTTTTCTCATGAGAATTTTGTATATCAGCGAAAAGAAAATTATTAATGCAAATCGGGTATCTTAGTTTTTTTGCTACCTTCGTAAAAATTCACCGGCGTGTAAAAATAAGAGTCAAGAATCTTTTTCTCTCCAATGTCTTTCAAGCCTTAAGTGAAAGAATGCGTTGTTAATCTTTATTCGCAGTTTTTTAAACTTAAATTCCTTCTTTTTTTCGTTTATATGTTACTTTAGAAAACCGACAACTCATTAAATAAATTCTCAGATAAAAACTCGCTACAATGAAAGACTTACATCATCCACGTTAGTTATTTATGAACTAACAATTGTTTAAAACTACTAGTCTGAAACATTTTAGTTTATTCTAGAAATAATTTGACGTATTTAAATTTTTCTCATTCCTCTTTGTTTGCTTTAAAAAAATTGCTCAGAATTGCATTTTTAACAACTTATTATATTTGTTAGATTTGTTTAGTTAAATGTTTTAAGTATAACTACATTTTAAGATTTATTTTCACATTTGCACTTGATATTATTTTTTTACCAGAGGTGTCAATTATTTTAACAATTACATATTTAGCATTCTTATTTACACTTTTATTCTTCGTTATCTTCTTATGTTTTTCTTTTTTGTTCTTTTTTTAAACAGAAAGGCCGTCTTCTTATTTTTGTCAAGCTTTTACATTTAAATCCATGTCTTAGGAATTTATATAAAATATAATTTTCTCAATAAAACAAGCATGCATTATCTATTTAAAATAAACTTTCTTTGTTAATTTGTAGAAATATCTTTATTTAATTAATTTACGAAAACGTGTAATAAGAAAATCCAGTTAGATTAATTTAAAAAGAAAAAAAAATTTTTTAACTTTATTTGTTTGTGTAAACTTTTATAAGAAAGTAAAAATAATGATAAAGGCATACATAGCTTAAGGCAATTCTGAAATAAATAAGAATTAACGCAAATCGGGTTTTGTAAGAATATNGGTATTCTTTTTGATATTCTTGTACATTAAGCTATTCTTTGTCAGATAACTTACAGTACTTGTTTGATATAAAGTAATTTTATAAGCCTAATGGCATTTTAGCATTTTGCTAAAACTTTTTTTCAGATTTTAGCTTTTTTGCTAATGAATTTTTAGACTCAGCTTAAACCCTGATATATATATATATTTCTTAAAAGTATGTCGCTAGGGTACCTTGTCCCAGTATCATATCAGGGTGAATCGTTTGAAGTGTTGGCAAAGAATAAAAAAAATTTTCCGACTAAGAATAAAATACATTTTATGTATTCACATTTAGTTTTAGGCATTTCAGACGTAGATATATATTTACAAAATATTTTCTTACAAGTATATTTATTCGTCAAAAAAACATGACATCACCTATAGCCGAATTCTATTTCTTAAATTTGTACAATCTGTTGAAGAAAATGGAGCATTTGGTTTCTCAGGCGATTGGCAGATGGGATAACTTTAACGTTTATCAAATTTTAAATTCATAATAGATTTAATTGAGATACAATGGATTTATTTTCTTAATTTATGCCAAAAATCTTGAAATACATTGTAAATAATGAAATTATTCTCAACTTTCCTTCGAATATTATTTATTTTTATTTAAATGAGCTGACATCTTATTGAAATATTTTATTTCTCGTAAATGAAATCTCATTTTGATGCATGAAAAACATTTTATATGTCATTAATTCAGTTTTGGTCTTTTTATTTAAAGTGCAATTTGATTCCTCATATATCAAATAACTTTTTTTAACGAATTTTAATGTGTATCAAAACGAAATAGAATCCGTAATAACTTCAAAGATCAAAACTTTAGAAAAACTCATTTCTGATTTTCTGTATAATTCCTCGGTTTATTTTTCCTAAAATTTGCATAATGTCTTTTTCTATTTAAATAAAGCTATTATTTTTAAATCGAATCATAAATTGTAAATGAAATATTAATTTTTAATTCTTCTGTTGGGTAAATATTTATATTTCATTACCATCTCAAGTAATAATTTGATTACTTACGATACAATTAGTTTTAATTGTTTTAAAATAATTTAAATTTATTTGTTTAATCTATGATCTTATTCTGACTTAATCTCCATGAGATTAAGTCATCCTTTTCAAAGTAAATTTTATCCGTAGAGATTGCTTTTTAATTTTTTAATCAACTGGAAATTGCACTATTTAGGACAGGTAGTTTATACAAATAGAATATTTATTTAATTTATCACTCAAAAATATTCTTTAAAAATATTGGCAGATTGGCAGTTGTATGTCCCATTTTTCTATATATTTTCAAGACAGAACTATAAATAATTATGTAGCAAATAAACAGACCAGGTTTTCAAAGTGGAAAAGTAACTTCTTAATTTTTGTTTTAATTTCAAGTTTAGACAATTTTTATTGATCGTTAATGAAAATGCTTATTGTGTTTTTTAAGAGTCTCATTTAATATACCTTTCTTATATTTTCCTATAATAGGCTTAAAAAACTAATTACTAATCAGGGCAAGTGCATGGGTATAACATGATTAACAGACTGTTTAAGTGGTAGTAAATTTACTTTAATAATAGCAAGAAATTTTAGTACTTTAATGTTTCGACATCTTGTAGCTCTCAGTTCTCATGCAAATATATTTTCTTTGCAAAATTGTTTATAATGGTCTTCACAATTTTATTAAATGATCGAACTTTATATTATTTCCTTTACCACCATTAAAAGTTTTCAAAGAACTATAAAGAACCATAATAAATTATTTATTCATTGGTTTATTGGAATTACATACATTTGCATCCTTTGCATAGCGATTGGAGGGAGATACCGCTTGGTCAGGGAGATCCCTAAATTATTTACATATTTCCAAGAGAAAATTTACTTGCTTCCATAACAAGTAGGAAACAATATTAAGGATCGGTTTGAAAAAATTCCATGTTTGGAAGAAAAAAAATAAAACTTGTCATTATATATTCCAAAACAACTTTTAAAACATTATTTTAAACATTATTTTGAGAATAAAACTATATTTCACACTCTTCTGTATAAACTGAGCACATTGTAGGTGAATTTTTTATTCTTAGCACAGCTAGAATTGAGTGTTTAGAAAATTGACGCAGCTCGAAAAGCGTGTTTAAAAACATGGACACAGCTCAAAATGCATGTTTAAGGAAATATATGCAGCTCAAAATGCGTGTATAGGAAGAAAGCGAGAAAAAAAATGAGCCTTTTCCATTTTGAATTTTGAGGAATTTTGAACAAACTTCGCGTAGTTATTGAGGGTCAAATGCTCGAACTTCGAAGGATTGGAGATGGCTTCATATTATACTTTTCCGGAAATTCCTTGTCCTCAGAACACTAATGGTAAAATGGTTTTAATGAATTCGAATTCGTTCAACGTCAATTTACTACAGCTATTATAAATTTATAGGACCTTTGACAACATAGTAAAAAATTTTAGCTTTTTATATCTTTGAAAAAAATACATTTAAAAAAATGAGTTTAATGATTAAAGCAAACAGAAGACATCACATCAAGAGCTATTTGGATCCAGTAGTTTATTCTTTAAGAAAAAGATTAGCTTTCATGAGTGAAATTTGAAAAACGGAATCAAAGGTTACTTCTATTTTCCGTAACACGCATTTTGAATTGCGCCCATTTTCTAAAATATGCATTTGGAGCAGTATTCATTTTAAGCTCAGTTTTGAGCTGTGTTTAATGTAAAAATAACATCGACTTAAGAAAAAACCTTCATTATCTAAACGTTAAGCTTTATTGTTTCTCCATTTCTAGTTCCAAAACATAATTATCAAACACTTCCAAAAAAGAATATTCTAGAATATTTTCTCTGGGATAACTGAACTTGAACGAACAACAATAAAATAATCCTAGTAGCCATTAACACATTATTGTTACACAAAGCAGCCATTTTCGATTTTTCTTAAGAAGGTTTAGCCTGCGGTACTGATAACACTGGAAAGGCATTGTTGAAGGGTATTCTTTGTGTAAAATAGGAGTTCAAACTGATAGAGTAAGCATATCAAAGGTAAAATACTTTCTAAAGCATTGCAGCGTGAGGGTATCAGGGTTCCATTATTAATAGAAATAATTGGATTAGATTGAATGGACATTAACAACCTTTAAGTATTTATTAAAATATAGCTATTCTCTTGGATATAAATTTTTAAGGGACTCGTCTAGACATGACTGATTTTCATTTTCATGGCATTAAAATTGTTCAAGGAAAGAATTTTTTGATACATATATATATATATATATNATGCGAAGACGATATAATACGACATAACAATATAAAACAGCATAACAATATAAAACGATGCAACAATATAAAACGACATAACACTATAAAACGACATAACAGTATTATACGTATTTAGAATCGCAGTGCAATTGGTATTCAAATTTGCAGTGCTTAAATTATTTCAGAAATACAAATGTCCCTTATTATTATGCTGCCCTCAACTGAATAAGTTTTAATTCAAATAAGAAATTAATTTGAAAAATAAGCTGGAATTTCAATAAAAATTTTAAATAAAGAGTTTGTATTAGGGGAGTGTCGGGTATCCCCCCCCACTGTCAATTTCATATGTATAGAATATTTCTTCAAGTCTGTCGGCCATCGGACATTAATTGTTATATTAACAAAAGATTACTTTAAAAGTTTCATGTATTTATGCAGCTGGTAACATGGTAAACAATAGTTTTGAAAATATGTTGAATACAGAAGACAAATTTTTTAAAATTCTTATTTTTTTAAGTTAAACTATTCTTTTTTTTGGTTCATTCTTTTTGCATTATTTAATTGGATGATAAAACAGTAGAAAAATACAAAAATATTGATTATTACTCAATATTATACAGAAGTATAAGCAATACTCCTTAAGTGGGCGGGGCTACCCGACTCTCCCCTATATATATCTATATCTATATCTATATATATATATATAGTATATATTTGTGAGATTTTGAAACATATGTTCCTCGTTATCGATGCGTCTCCCTTTTTTTTAATGGTTCTTGAGAATTCTACTTCTAACCAGGGTAGTTTTCATATGTTCAAACTTATATAGCTGTCAACCAAACTACTCAAACTTGAATTTTAATATCGGGCTAATAGCTTATAAAAAAGTGATATCTTCCCCCACTGGCCCAATAGCAAACATCATTAGCAGTGATGTGATTATAATGAGAAGAGCGACACACCAACAATGTTTTAGACGCTGAAAATCGTAAAAAAAACGCTGAAAATCGTAAAAAAAAGCACTGCAACGTAACGCTAAAGAAAAATGTTTGTGACCAACTTTTTTTTCAATATTTGGAAAGCAAAAAAGACATTGTTAGGATTTTCAAAAGTAAGGAAAAGTTATTGATTTAATGATTCTTATATTTGCCGCAACGTCCGAGGAATGAGTGAAAAAAATATCAGCGAGTTAACTTTAAACTAATTAAGAAAAGCTTTTTTTTAAACTAGGAAGCAAACAAAATATTTAATCTGCACTGTAGCTCTCTCTCTTTTGCACTCAAGGTTCTTTCTGCCATTAAAAAAATAATAAAAGATGCAAACACTGAAGGTTTTCGACACAAAAATCTCCTTTCGCACAATTATCATGCAAGACGCAGACAGCATTGAATGAAGTTAGAACATTAGACAATAGCTCAAATCAAATAGAACAGCTCATAGCAATCAAGCAAAGAACATAGCTCTGTTACTAAGCGGCATTAACTGATACGTTGGATTTTTGAGACATAATGGGGGAATGTTGGAAGTGGGAGTAGAATTGGGGGAGAAGGGGTGCCAAACACCAAATAGCGAAGTTTTGAAACGGAAACCAGTCGGTTAGACATGTGATAACATCGATAGGAAATTAAACATAATTGAGATTAAATTAGCTTAGAATATAATAATAATTCCAGGGGTCGGAATAATATTAATCATTCACGCAGATGTGATAAAATTGAAAATAATAGAGAAAATATATACAACAATTTACATGTTTACACGAGATTGACAAAAATCTGTCAACGACAAAGAAAAGGCTATATAAGAGATAGATGGTACGGCAACTTCCTTGTCTGTGACTCTGTTATAGTAATAACCCAGGTGTCCTGGTAATACCACTCGTTTCTGTGCTGCTCATCTCACTACAGTTACCAATTTATCGTCCCCACGACTGCGATCCATTTGGGTTGCTCGCAGACCGTAGTGCCGGTGAATTGCCGTGTTTTAAACCGTGTGCTTATTTTAGATTAAATTAATAGAATGATAGTTTAGGGAAAAGAACTACACCTGTATCAACTCAGGAAGAACACTGTAATGGGGCTATATTTGGTGTCGTCATCTATAAGATCAATACATTGAAGTCACTTGAGGTGCAATCGTATGCGTTTTCTTAAAATTTAGTGTTGAGTTTATCCATGAAGTTGTTTATATCCGCTATCTTTAAATTGGTTCTTATACGGTTGAGCATTAACTTGTCTTGTCTTGTCTTGGTATTAAAGCTGGGCGCCTGGGACGCACAGTGGTCCCTATCCCATCCTTCGTGTTTCTTTTTCATATTTGTAGTAGATCTTTACGGTTAACGATCTATGTGGTGACTGTTAACGAGCATTAAATAAAGTGATTACTAAACACTAAAGTGTAAGAATTATAAGATTCGGAGTGTTTGGTAGTTTATGGTACCGGCGAGGCACCCTCGAGTTCAAAACGTTAAAAGTTCAGATATAGTTTTAAAACTATAATATTTTGTTAGCCTTAAACTAAATTCAAAACTTTGTAAATTTCAAAATCTTTGTGAATTTAAAATCTTTGAAAATTTAAAAATCTATCAACGACAAATAAAAGGTTATGCAAGAGATAGATGGTCCGGCCACTACCTTGTCTGTGACTCTGTCGTAGTATTTTCCCAGGTGTCCAGGTAATACCTTTCGTTTCTGTGTTGCTCATCACACTAAAGTTACCAATTTATCGTCCCCACGGAGTGACCCATTTTAAAGTATATTGGCTACCACATTTAAATCTTTACGGTGCTTCGCCCACTGCTTGAAGTCGATAGCGTGCTGTAATTGTCAAATGGCCTCGTTTAACAAAAATGGGTAAAAAATTTAATAATTCTATTTGCTATCATTCTACTTTTTAATAGGAAGCTGCTACTACTGCTTAAAATCGATAACACGCCGTAGTTGTAAATATCTCACGTTTAGCAAAAATCAGCGAAAATATAATAATTATGTTTGCTAGCATTATTCTTTAAAATGATGCTGCGACTATTGCATATGTGAAAGAAATTTGCCTAATTGGTTTCTTTAAAGAAAAAAAAATATATTTTTTTATATTCAAACTATTTGTCCGTTTTAACTTCCATACTATTGTCGGTTTTAAATTCCATTCTTTCATCATCATAGCACACATAGTTTAAATTTATACTAAGATTTACAATACTCGAACTATCGGTCTATTTTAAAATATCTGTCCGTTTCAAATTTCAGAAAATCCCACAACGTAGCACAATTCAGGTTTAAATCTTCACTCCGAGTTTAAAAATACTCAAACTATCTGTCCGATTTAAGCTATCTGCCCATTTTTTAATTCAAACCATTCTTTCAGCATCATAGCAAGACTTAAGTATAAATCTTTTCTCCGAGTTTGAGATAATTAAACTGTCTGTCCATTTTGAGCCATCTAGGCTTTTTAAAATGCAACCATTCTTTCATCATCGTAACTCAATTTAAACTTAAAACTTTACTCTGAGTTAAGATACTGAAAGTATCTGCCTGCTTGAAATTTCAGTGAATTCTTTAAGCATCGTGCAAAATTTAAGTTTAAATCTTTACTCGGAGTTTAAGATAATTAAACTGTCTGTCCGTTATAAGCTATCTGGGCTTTCTAAAATTCTACCATTCTCTCAGCATCGTAACTCAATTTAAATTTAAATCTTCACTCCGAGTTAAGATACTGAAAGTATCTGCCAGTTTAAATATTTAGTCCATTCTTTCAGCATCTTGCAGAATTTAAGTTTGAATCTTTACTCGGAGTTTAAGATACTCAACCACGTTTATTTTTAGTTTCCCTGTTAAAGAACTTCGAAGACCACTTTTAATATGCTTTCTTAGATTTGCAAATACTGAAAAAAAAACTTTGATGCTCTCAGTGGTGCGAAACAATTTATTGAAATATAATGTTTTCTTTGCAAATAAATGAGCCCGCTCAAAGGTATATATTTATTAAAAGAGTCAGATACGTAACCCTCATTTTAATAATAGCAGATTTCATTATAAGCACCACTTCTTTTCTCTCCAAATATGCCATAAATATTTAATACCGTTACACACGAAGAGCGTCGTATTCCACTTTTTTCCTTTTCGAATAGCCTCTATAAAAAGGTTATTGATTACATCATTTCTCGCATAAATCATCGTGGAACATTAGGAGGATGAAAAGTAATGATAAAGTCCAAGTCCCAATTACGTTATTTTTTGACGGTGAAGAGAAACCCTTTTCGGAATGTGTTCATGAATTGCCTTTATATCGTCATCGGTTTTGCAGATCAATAGTTATACTTCGTAAACAGCTAGAAACAAATATTTCGATCTTAGTTTATTTTGAGCATTGGTCACGTCTTTCTAAATGTTGGAATTCAAAGATACCGCTTAACTGGAATGGAGTTTTGCACGCGAGATCCTCGTTATTCGATGAGGTATTTTTTATAACTTTTTTTTTACTACCAATGCTTTTGCGTTCCTTTGGGAATACTGGAAGTATGATAAAAACATCTTAGCCTTATTTTTAATGGGTTCAGAAAGGTAGTTGTTATTAAGTGAAATACTTGTGCTATTCGATATTTTTTTTTCACCATTTTATGAGTTAATCGCAATTTTTTTTATCTATGTTCGAACAATTTTAAAACACTTCTCTTGGGTTATTAAATGTGGGTTATTTTTAAACTTCTGAGAAAAGAGGGAGCGACGCGATTAAAATAAAACTTTTTTTTCGAAGATGGAATATTTGAACTTAATTTATTTAATCTTCTAAGTTGAATTAAAGAAAGAATTTTTCTTTATAATTTTCACTTTTTCTGAGAAGTTTTTTTTTGTTGACCTTCGACATTTTGATTTTAAATAGAAGTGTAAGCTGTGTAAAAAAAGGAGGCATGGCTTTATATTGAAATATTGTGATGAAATTACTGGTGATTCATAGAAAATGCTACAAAAAGTCACATTTGAGTAAATAGTTCAGTTTTCACCCATTAGTTCATAACGTCATTTTAAAAGGATGATTCATTTTGTTAAAAAAAGAACAAATGATAACTTAAGTCCAATTAGCCATTATTAGGATTTAATCCATTATCAGGATTTTTTTTTTTTTTTGCAGAAACAAGATAAATCTCCTTACCATAAAACAACCCCATATTTATAAAAGGACGGTTTTTCTTTGTCATAAAAAAAAATATGGTAACATAAATCTTCCATTATTGCAATTTATTTTGCATAAACGAGACAAATCTGCTTAAGACCGTAGTGCCGGT
>NC_092215.1:38933134-38939883 GCF_043381705.1 Parasteatoda tepidariorum
AAAAAAATTAATTTTAGCGTAACTTGTCCACTATTACTTATAAAAGTGCAGGCCATATGGCTAGATTCTTAAGTTCTGATAAAAGTTTTATGAGAGATCCATTTGCTTTAAAAATTTCTACTTTGGTTCGCTACCACTAGAAAGAATTATTTTCAAAATCCTCATAAGTTGGAGGGTATGCATTTTGCTGAAACAAGATAAATCTGCTAACCATAATATAAAACCATAATTACATAACTGCTCAGTTATATTTGGAACTGATGTCAAAACACTGACCTTTTTCAAAACTAATGTGATAGGTAACAGCAAAATGTATGCACTTTTTATTTGTAAATATGTACTACCATTTGTTTCATATTGGTGTTTTTTCACACATGCAACAACTTTATCAGCTGGGAGTTTGTGGGTTAAATTCATAGACTTAAAGTCACATTTCCATTACGAACCATTCTAAATATGTTACACTGACAATGAAGGTTTTATTTTAACTTTATTAGAAATAAAATAAAGTTGTTTTATTACCACTACTTACGTTTTCGAGAATAACTTGCCTCACTGCTTCAGAAATATCGACTAACTCCGCTTTGTGAACATTTTTTTTAGTATTTAAAAAAATAAATAATTTTCAGCTTTTGATTTTTAAATTATTAAACTAAGAGCTTAGTGGAAGGATCATATAAGTGACATGTTCAGAGTGGCTATAATCAGGGGAAGATAAAAATAAGAATTGAATTGAAATTGTAAGAATTGCAAACCGGACATTGTATAATTATAATTATGTGATCAATTGAATTCTTCAATTATGATGGACATTAAAGAAATAGTCTTACATCATTCAGTATAATTGCATTTTCACTAGCAGTAGAAAAATTTTTTTCAAATGGCACTAGCAGACCTGCCAACTTTTAATCCCTTCCATTATCATTTTTCCCAGTGGTATTAAAATGGAATTAAAACTTCAATTTTAAGAAAACAAATGCGTTGTATTTGAAAAAAATTAAGTTGACAACCATGATAGTAACGCATATTAATATATAAGCTTAATTTTTGTAAGAATAGTGGTGATCAAAATCANATATCTTCGCAGTCTCAAGAAAAAATAGTATATATTTACTACCACTTTAAATATGAAAATAAAATATCCCGCAAAATCCGGGAGAGTTGGCAGGTATGCACTAGTACCTCAAACAGAGCAAATGTTGACAGTCAGGTAATATATAATATAACTGACATCGCTTCCAGAGTTTCCAGAAGATTTTATTTTTAAATTTAACAATAGAATTACCATTATTTCTGCTTTTATCTTTTCTTAGATATATCAAGCTGTTCAAAAAATATTTCTTCTTACGTTCTACAGCTTTCCAGAAATTTAATCTAAATTTCGTAGTCATTATACGTTCTACAGCTTTCCAAGAACTTAATCCAAATTTCGTAGTCATTATACGTTCTACAGCTTTCCAGAAATTTAATCTAAATCTCGTAGTCATTATACGTTCTACAGCTTTCCAGAAATTTAATCCAGATTTCGTAGTCATTATACGTTCTACAGCTTTCCAGAAATTTAATCTAAATCTCGTAGTCATTATATGTTCTACAGCTTTCCAGAAATTTAATCCAAATTTCATAGTTATTATACGTTCTACAGCTTTCTAGAAATTTAATCCAAATTTCGTAGTCACTTATACCAATGTATGGAACATATTTTTAACGTTAAGATCCTGCTTATTGAATTTTGCAAGCTTCCCTGCGATATAATATAAATCAGACTTTTTCAAGAAAAATATTCCTTTCTGGGATGGTAGAGCAAATTGGTTATAAGCAGATTACAAACTTATAGCTTGAAATGAAAGGAATAGAAAAAAATTACAGTTGCGTAAGCAATTAAGAGGGGTTAGAGAACAACAGTAAGCAAAATGGAAAAATCCTTTGTTTAATAAAAAAAAATTAAAAAATTTACAGTATTAATACAGACAGCCGTGTACTCAAATAAAATAAAGATAAGCAATGGGTTGAATCAGTGTGTCATATCTAAGTAATACACTCAAATTCACAGCTGTCATTTTGACCACAATTGTCGTTCAAGGTAAATAGTCATTCTATGAGCTTATTATAAATTCTAACAAAAAATTTCTTTAATGTTTTCAAAGATCTCAAAAATTTAGCAAAAGTCTCTAAAATCAAGTAAACTGGTATGGCCATTTTAAGAATTAGCACCTCTCAACGTTGATTTGCGGTCAAAATGACCACTCCGGTCTTTCTAGCTTGTGGTAACAAAATATTTGCATTCATGTTTGATTCTTGTTTTCACAAATTTGATTCAATATAATTTTACCTACTATGGCACTTAAATAGTTTAAACATACATAACAAGGATCGGCTAATATCTTTTGTTTTAAATTATGGTTAACGTTGAATTTAGTAGTTGCTTGTAATACAATTTCAATTGTTATTTGACTACCACTGGGAGAAATCTTTCTTTTTTTTTAAGAGCTTAAAGGTAGGCAGGTATCTAAAACTAGTTACTACATTCCAAGTAGGTGAAGTTGTAAATTACTTCGGATACAAATTAGTATATTAGAAACTGTGACATTTTACTTCTAATGAATTCACGATTCATTAGCCAGAAAATTTTACGAGATTGCTGGATGGATGATTCCCTACAAAATGAGGCGTGTCTTTAGAGCGTGCAAACTCTGGATTTTTGAAATTAATTTATTACTGATTAAAGAGAAGATGAAGGATTATTTAAAAATGTAAACGTTGTTGGTTGATACCATAATATTTTGAAATCTCTGAAAAATATTCAAAGTCATAAAATCATCAGCATAAATAATCAGCACAAGCGTATTTAAATGAGTCGACTAATTTCAGTAAATGTGCATATGCCTTGAACCTGCAAGATAAATTTCAATGATGAGGAACCTGAGTTACTATTTTTGATCATTTCGAGAAAAATAAAAAACCTTTGTGATTTGGCACCTTAGGTTTTAATTATTCCAAAACATATATACATATTAAAAGCCTACATAATCTAACCAAAAACTATTTATTTAAAAATCATGGTGAAATTTATCATTAGGTTGTATTTGGCAAACTCTAATTAATGTACTAGAAGAAATAATTAACGCAATTTCAAAACATTAACAAATTAAAAAACTAAGTTAATTTCTGTGAATTGTGAGTAATTGGAAGAAAAAAAATACAAGTAATAGCTAAAGAACAATCGATGAGAATAAAGAGTAAAAGGTAATGATCTTAGAAAAAAAATTAACCTTTTTAAAATTCAGAAGCATAGTGAACGAGGGAAAAAATATTTCGTAATTAACGGTGAATATTTTGCTGCTTGAGAAGAAGAAAAAACATATTAGACCCCGGGGTAGGCAATAATTACCTAAGCTTCAGGTTTAAAACTGCCAGCTATGGTATGAAATTGAAAGCCATTTTTTAAACTTATAAAAAAAAACATCTTACGTAATTACATATTTAGTTTTAGAAGAAATATTTCGTCAGCATGTAAGTTTAACAACCTTAAGTAGCTGTAAATGACAACGAATATATTTAATGGGATTTTAACTTTCGTTTTTCTTTTTTCTTTTCTCTTTAATTTCAGGCTGCCAACTTGCATCTGTAAATTATGATATAGTAATTGTAAAAGATTTGTAATTTAATATTTTGATGTTCCATTGAACTTACTCATTTTATGAATTTAGAGGACATTTAATAATTTGAATTTACTCAGCAAGTAAAATAAAATTTAAATTTTGATGCTTTTTTTTTTTATTTTTTTTTATTACTATTTTCGATAAAATATCTCCAACTTATCGCCATGAGCCTCTCTGCAAAGTTAGGGTACCAATTATTTTTCACTTTTGAAATTTTTATTTGAGAAACAAGAGATCCGTGATCATCATAGAACATTAATAATAAAAATTAATTTATTTTTATTATAAATCAAATGGTTACACGGTATTCAATCTATAGTCAAATTCACTAAAAATAATATATTATTCTAAATATAAATATTCGACCACTTAATAAAGGTATTTTTGCAATAATAATTCTGAACTTCATTTAACCTCCTTTAACTCTTTAACTAGCCCTTTATTTCTAGTATTGATTAATTGATTTAATTTCATTTTCCTACACCAACATATATGAATGATTTAACCCTTTAACGGGCCCTTTATTTCTAGTAAAGGTAAATTAAAGTATTTTTGGAATTGAAATTGTTTTAAGTGATTTCAAAATTTTAGGTTTTACTCTNTTTTTGGTGGTAAATATATTTAACATGACCTATTAGGAACTTACTGACTTTTATTTTTCTTTATTTATAAAATAAATTCCTTAAATGCTACAAACTTCAAAAGGAATTATGTATTTTATAACTTTTATACGTTTTTTAAAAGTGACAAATGGTTACCAATTTTATTCAAACTCACTTCATGAAAGCTGAAGTTATTGAAAAATGGAAACCTAAATTAAAAGTGGTAAAACGTGGTGGTAAGTTTACTTACCAAGGCCTTCAAAAGGGTTAAACTGGAATTAATAACTGCATTTTTGAAATAGTGATATAGCTTTATCTCTGCCAACATTTCTGCATTTTATGCAAATTGGTATTTTATTCATAAGTGGTAGTAAAATGTATGATTTTTATTCTATTTATGGGTTTATAAATGCAATTGAATATCATTTTGACTACCATTTCTTATTAATATTTAAAACGTACGAAAACATATATGATATTCATACAATTGGGTTTTGATGATCTTGCAAAATGAAAAATGCATTTCTGCCAATAAAAATGCACTTTTAAATTTACTACTGTGGGGATAGCATACCTGCCAACTTTCACCCTTTCCGAGAATGGATTTTCAGAGTGGTTGTAATAAGATTAATGAAAAACAATCTGACTCAAAAATATATCTATATTTTGATCCCGTTGAAATTCGCTTGCGAAAGGATTATTATGCTTTAATATATTTATTGTAATTATTTATATGCAGTGGTGGTCAAACTAATTGATAATTATCATTATAACTCAAAAAGTTAATTGGAATAACATGAGTATTGCTACCACTTTAAATATGAAAAAATAATATCTTCCGGAAAATCCGGAAGAGTTGGCAGGTATGGGGTACTCATGTCGGCAATGTCAACATTCATCTTTGAAAAGGTACCCCAACATAGAATCGAGTTAACATGTTAACTATACTAGGAAATTGGAATTGTATTTTGTAGTGGCAGATACACTACAGTACTCCCCCATCAGAATTTTATCTGTGATAGAATCCGATGAATGAGATACCACTAGTAGATTCATCGCTGTTTTGTGAGAAGCCGAGAGAGCTGAATTAAGATCACAGTACGTTTGGGTATTGATCGTGAAAACTGTATTAAGTTCACGTTTGTGGATGCTCTCGTGTTGCCATTAGCAGTCGACTGTAGACATGCTGACATTGTGTGTGATCGAGATTGAGTAGCAGCAGCACGAGGAGGTGGATAAAGTCACATTCACATGCAGTTAGTCAACTGTTCAATGTGAACCTTCCATCGAAGTAGGCATGTTCAAATCGAAGTGTGTGTTTCTGTCAATGTAGGCGTGTTGACATTACTTTCGGGTCACCAATGGGGGGAGAGTCATGTCGTTCATAAAGTGTCAACATTCATTTATGAAAAGGTACTCCAACATAGAATCGAGTTAACATGCCTTACATAGTAGCGAATTGGAATTGTATTTTGTAGTGGTAATACACTAGTAAAAAAAATTTAGACCACTAGAAAAACCACTTGCCACTGGAAAAACCATTTACCACTAGAAAATAATTTTATACGGGAAAATTAAACGTTGCCAATTCTGTATTAGCTCGCAACAGTTTTCAATAAGTAGACCGCCCAAAAATATTCAAGTGATAAAAATCTACTTATCAAAGAAATTCAATGTTTTCCTAATTTCGCAACCACTTCAATTTAAATAATATTCATCTAGCATGCATCAGATCTCCATGTAAGCAATTAGTTTCCAAGCCTCTGTAGTGATAAAAGAAAAAAAACAAATTTAAATTATTTAAAAAAAGTAATTGCATTTTACAGCATAAAGTTTGCAATCATTTAAATATTTTGATGAACTTTAGGGACTCCACTTATCTAAAACCAACACGAATTCTCCAGATGATTCAATACGCATATTAAGAAATTAATTTCGATTGCATACATGCCTTCATTTAAGAAATGCATTCAAATTCAGTTTTTGCAACAAAATAAAAATTTCAACACTTTCTGAACTGACTAAAAAATCCAAGTTTGTAAAATCTAGTTTGGAATCGTATTGCTCAGCTGATTCAGATTGTGTTAACAAAAAATTAAACTACTTTCAAAATATTGTAATAGATATTTTACGTTTATTACACATAATGGATTTTATTTTGTTTCACAATGAAATATAGTTGTACGGAAAGAACACTTATAGAAAAATAAAATAATGACAATTAAAATTTTTGTTTCGCTAAAACAAAATTAACTTTTCATAAATGATAAGCATGAAATTTCTAAAAAAAGAATTTGTTAATGGGTTTTCAAGCAACTGCTCTCTCACGAATGATTCAAAACTGCACGCACAAAGAATCTTCAATTTTTAATGAAGTTTTAAACGTGATGGGGGAATTGAAGCAAGTATAAAATTCAGCATATACTTTATGCGTTGAAATTTATGAAACTTTAATAACTGAGTATTTTATATATATATATATATA
>NC_092215.1:38942948-38966709 GCF_043381705.1 Parasteatoda tepidariorum
TTTTTTTTTTTTTTAATATAAATTGTTGTTTGTTATTTCTTTACTTTTTATATCCCCCCCCCTTTTTTTTTCTTATGTCTATAATTTTTCTTTGTTTTATCTTCATTTTGAACTTATCTAATGAGTTCTGTTTACTTGCAGCTTAAGCGCAATAAATGAAACTTATTGTTTTTCTTAACTTTCTTCGTGTTTTCTCGTATTTCTTTGCTTATTATATATATATATATATTCAAAAACAACACACCAACACACCCTTCAAAAATAACACCGGTGGCTGACGCGAACTAAATGGAATGTCCAGTGTCAGCCACCTATTTCCGACGCGGCGCTCGATGTGTTAATAGATAAATATCTAGTCCCATAGATTCGCTATTTCAAAGCCAGCTTAAAACACAAGCGAGCTCTTGGGTAAAGAATTGGAACAATATCGAGATGATGTTTGTAGTTACATTAAGACCCTTTGTCGTTGAATAACGAGAAAATTAAAGGAAATTTTTATGTCAGACAAACTATAAAAATCAGATCAACGCTTAATGCGGCTTTAAAACTAATTGTTGCAGAAGTTTAAAGCTTATTCACAGAAAACAAAAATTAAAATAGCTACTTAAAAACTACTAGAAGAAAATTATGTTTTTCAAATCTAATATATTTGTTATATTTTATTATTAAAATATTTAATTTTATACTATATTTTCCAAAATTACATAGAAGTTATAAAAGCGAGAACATTTCTCTACAAATATTTTATTTATTTATTTTTTAAAGATCTTAAATGTAATTAAAGTAGGATAAATTTCAGCATTGTAATAATATCTCTAATTTTATACCAATACAAAATTATATTTTTTGTAAAAAATTTTTAAGAATTCACAACATAAGAAAGCCTGCATTAAAATAACGTGGATTTATCCTTCCTAAAGAGTCTATTCGAAGTAACTTTATATAAATACTTATATTGAGTTTATTAGAAATCGAGGAACTTCGAGTCACGGTATTAACTACTTGCTAACTACATCAAGCATATTGTTCACAATTTTTTCGTTATTAAAGAATTAAATTTTCAAAATTACTTAGGAGTACTTAAACAAGAATATTTTTCAGCAAGCTATTTATTTACTTTTTGAAGATCTTATTTATTATTAAAATGTCATAAGTTGTAAAAAAAAACATTAATTTCGAGGCAAAAGACTAGTATTTATTTAAAAATTTTAGACAAATTCACAAGATATGCATATCTGAAATAAAAATAACGTGTTTTTATCCTTAACCCTTTCTAAGGCCGTAGTAAGTTTACTAACCACCACTTTTTAATGTCCATGGGAAACTTTTTTACCACTTTTAATTTAGGTTTCTATTTGTCAATAACTTCAGCTTTATTGAAGTGCGTTTGAATAAAATTGTTAACTATTTGATAGTTTAAAAAAAATGCATAACAGTTATAAAATACATAATTCCTTTGGTGGCATGTATAAAATTTATTTTGAAAATAACAAAAAATAAAAGTCAATCAGTTCCTAATAGGTCATGGTATATATACTTACCACCAAGAAAATGACATTAAAATTTAGATTAATTTTTCATAAGCTAAATTAGTTTTCTTTTTTTTGCATATCAATTACTATTCTTATGTCAATTTCAATTCCAGAAATACTTTAATTTACCTTTACTAGAAATAAATGACCCATTAAAGTGTTAAGGAGTTTATTCCGAGTAACTTTATATATTCAAATAGAGCTTTTCAGAGTGAGTTAAGTTCTTCTTCTTGTTCATTTACGTCGCACTAGAGGTGCACAATGGGCTATTGGCGACGGTCTGTGAAACATCCCTGAGGATGATCCAAAGACACGCCATCACAATTTTGATACTCTGCAGAGGGGATGGCACCCCCGCTTCGGTAGCCCGTGGTAGAACAGTTTAACGAGGACCAATACCGCACACCCACGGTCCCTACGCAGGCTAATCCAAGCGGTAACCCGCCGCACATTGACCGTAGCCAGTGATGCTTGACTTCGGTGATCTGCTGGGAACCGTGTCTTAATGATCAGTCCACTGCGGGACTTTACAAATTTAGGGGAACTACGAATCACAACCAGAAATACTTAAGAAACATTCTACTTTTTCAAACCTATATTAAATGTTATTCTGTATTATTAAAAAGCTAAACTTTCAAAACTACGTTAGGATGAAAACGAGAATATTTTTTCAAAAATATCTTTATTTATTTATTTATTAAAGTTATTTAATGTTAATAAAATGTGAGAAGCTTTAGCACTCTACAAATAACTTTAATTTTTTATTAAAAAAAATAATATTCATTGTAAGTAGTTTCAAAAAATTCGCAATATATGTAAATCGGAAATAAAAATAAAGTGATTTTATACGCCTTAAAGAGTCTATTCCAAGTAACTTTATATATTTAAATAGAGTTTATCAGAAATAAGGGAACTTCGAGTCACGTCTTGAAAGGAAATGACTGAGAATATGCAGACAGAATACTTTAAGAAGAAAAGATACTAACAGTAGAAACTTGGCGGATGCAGTTCATAAGCATGCCAGGCAAATCCTGCGAATTCAGCCGATTGGTCAATCGCCCTCATCTGACTTAGTATTCAAAAAGGTTTTTTGCCATTTTAGAAAGAAAAAAAATCTTTACAGGACGCTTGTATTCACACTGAATGTAAAATTGACCTTTCCATTATGCTAAAATCTAGTGATTACTTATTTATCTGAATTTAAACTTAGAAGTAAAAAAAAGAAGAAAAAAAGCATTTGAAAAAGAGTGACGAAATAAAAAATAAGGACAAATAAATATCGTTGAAATTTGTTTACGCCTTAAGTGTTTTGAAAAATGCTTTTTATTTCTATTTATTTTTAAATTAAGGCATATATTTTTACATCTTATTCCAATACACATTATGATTAATATCTTTAAAATACACTCATGATAATGTTTAATTACTTGTAAGGAATGGTATAGTAGTAAAACAATTTTGCTTGCATATTACGTTTCAGTTTATTATTAGTTTCGTATTTTTATTTTTTATAAAGCATATTATTAAACATAGTATGTAACTAAACAACTGAGCTAGGGCTGAGTTCATGACTCTAACAGTGTTCAATTCCATAGCCTTTTAATGTTGAACCCATTTCAAAAGACAAGGTAATTCTTAGATCAAGTATTTGGATAAACTAGTCTTCGGGGAGGAGTTTTTGATGGAACGAACACGCATTTGCGTTACATGGCGAGAAAAAACACGGAAATCTGATTTCTAACCCATGATCTACCATTGAGGATACCGCTCTGTGGTCGGTGAGATCCGGGGTCAGAATTCGTATCAATCAGCCACCGCAGGGACTCGAACCTGAGTACCACATAGGGAGGTGAACACTCCATCCCCTGTGTCTCCGTGGCTGTTTATTATAAGTTTCATGTTATTCATCTTAGAAATTAAAAATAATAGCTTAAACCTTTGAGCTATTTTCTTAGGTATACAATTATAAGAATTTGTATAGCACGATTTTAAAATAATTTTTACAACTAGTTAAACTGCTTGAGGAACATAAATGTTTGCATTTCTCCGAAATGACCTTTAATTGTTCAATCGATATAGTCTAAAAAAAATTATCCTTTTGAAAAACTAAATCATCGGAAAAAAAAAAACAGTTTTAGTGGCTAACGGATTCTGATGATTGAACTAACGAATCAAACGATAGGAGGGAAGCAGATATTAGTAATAGCACCGATTGAGTTGGAAGGACTAAACTTAAAGAGACAGCATATCCCTCTAAAAGGCTGTAAAATGAAGATGAACAGAAATTTGCATTTAAAATTTGTATTAAAATTTCCAAAGTGGATTGAAACCATGAGTTACTTATTACCACAAAAAATATTAATAGTTTTCATAGTAAAAAAAATATTGTGAAAGTATTTGTCCTGATAATTTAGTAGAAATATGCTTAACCCTTTGATACAGAATATTTTTAAACATAATTTTCCTACTTTTCTTAAAATTAATTTAGGTCAAAATGAATAAAACAAAAATTATTATACCAAGTATTTTAATAATTTATGGTTATGAAATACCAGTTTCTTTCTCTGCATTAAAAGTAAATTCTTCCAAACACGGCTCACTCCGGATTTATAATTTTTCAAATTTGCACATTTTTGGAGTTATTTGGAATTGAGAGAAACCATAATTCGTCTCTGAATTTTTTTTAATTTGCAAAATCAATTATAAATCAATTTTTGAATATAAATGAAAGTATTTTTTTACAAACCAATTTTGTTGATATTTCATACCCTCCAACTTATGAAGATTTTGAAAATAATTCTTTCTAGTGGTAGCGAACCAAAGTAGAAATTTTTAAAGAAAATGGATCTCTCATAAAACTTTTTTCAGAACTTAAGAATCTAGCCATATGACCTGCACTTTTATAAGTAATAGTGGAAAAGTTACGCTAAAATTAATTTTTTTTAAATATTAAGACATTAATTTTGCTACCGTCGGAAAAGAAGATTTCTGAAACTACGGAAATTCCGTAGCAGTTGGAGGGTAGGATATTTTATATTTTTGTACAAATATAATTACGATAATCAAACAGAGGTTTTTAGTAACTAATAGACTGTATTTTATAATTAAATGACACCAAAATATATTTCTGCTTGTAAATAGAGCATCAGGAAAACAATGCATAAGTGGGACACTTCAGTCAGATCTGCGTCAAAGGGTTAAGCAATTGAGTGGAAGCCAGAAGTTAAAAAAGAAGTGAAGCTAAGTGGAGCAATAGTACTGGATATAGTGAAGTCAATGCTGGATACTGGTATACTGGTACATGGTTGGTTAATATTGCCCTTAAACAGGTTGTAAGATGAAGAAGAACAGAAGTTTGCAACTAAACTTCGTAATAAAAGTTTAACAGAAGATTGGATCATACACACGTTGAGCACCGCGTCAGTCATCGGTGGCTGACACTGGACTTTCCATTTAGGCAGCGTCAAATATCGGTGGCTGACACTAAAATTATATTTAGGCAGCGTCAACCACCGGTGGCTGACACTGAAATTACATTTAGGCTGCGGCTTCCACCGCTTGCTGACACAGACCTTTCACATAGGCCATGAAAAACAGCTAACTGACAGAGTATAGCATGATATAGAACTATAAAATTCACACTATTTTATGTAATTGCAGAAAATGTAGTCAACATTTCCCTAAAGAAGTTATTTTATCGACAAAGAGTTCTGTTATAGATTGGGGGTGCCATACACAAAGATGCCAACTTGCTCCGGGCAACAGATATATATTTTAAAGTGGTAGTTTATCATTTGTGATTCTTGGTTTAATAAATTCAATTTGGTAGATTTTTATCCACCACTGTTTCTAAATAATTCGTAGGCTTATATAATCCACCACTTTAAAGAACTTAGTTCATGCTATACCGTTTAAAAAGCAAGGAAAATAGTCACATATTTGCAAATTTTACTTTGTTCTTTTTTACCGTTTTTTGTAATTATTTTGGCGTGTCCGGAGCAGTTGGCATCTCTGCATACATATTCAGAGATACCATCTTGCTCCGGACAGCTAATATATATTTTAAAGTGGTAGTTTATCAATTGTGATTCTTAGTTTAATGAATTCAATATAGTAAATTTTTTATATACCACTATTTCTACATAATTCGTAGGCTTATATAATTGAGCACTTTTGTCAAATATGTCATGATGAACCATCTAAAAAAATAGCAAAATCCCCTAAATATTTGCAAATTTAGTTCGTAGTTATTTACCGTGGGCGGATGGGCAAGCCATGTAAAAGTAGAGTGGCATTCAACGTGTTAAATAATTTATTGCCTTTGAAAATATAAATAGTATTCATAATAAAATGTTCTCTAGTGATACTGTTTTTCCTTATAATCTATCAGAAAAAAGCTTAATATAATATCATACCTCCCAACTTTTAATCCCTTCCATTATCATTTTTCACAGTGGTACTAAAATGAAATTAAAACTTCAATTTTAAGCAAACAAATTCGTTGTATTTGAGCAAACTTAAGTTGACAACCATGATAGTGTGGTGATAGGTTCGACGCTCATCGTAAAATCAAGTTTATTTCATATTGTTATCTGTTTGTCTTTAATCAATTGTGTTTTTACTTATTTTTGAAGTGAACTGAAATAAGAGTTCTGACGTCATCATATTAGAATTGTATAAATACCAGCACGCACATGACAGCCTGTCAGTATTTCTCTCATCACCTGCTGTGATGATGCTTCTTGTAAATCAAACCAACTTGTATATAAATGTAAATATNTGATGCATACTTTGCTACCACTTTAAATATGAAAATAAAATCTTCCGGAAAATCCGGAAGAGTTGGCAGGTATGTAATATTGCAAAATCCTTGCCATGCTAAAATTTACAATATTTGTATTTCTTTATAGGAAGCCGATATTGCCATAGCCCCGTTGACTATCACGTCAGCCAGGGAAAGGGTTATTGACTTCACGAAGCCGTTCATGTCTCTTGGAATCAGCATCATGATCAAGAAGCCTATGAAAAAGAAACCTGGAGTCTTTTCCTTCATGAACCCTCTGTCCGAAGAAATTTGGATGTGCATTATTTTTGCTTATGTTGGAGTCTCTGTAGTTCTCTTCCTAGTGAGTCGATTTTCACCACAAGAGTGGAGATATGAAGAACACTTTATGGGGGCTAATACTTCAAATGACTTCTCTCTTTACAATAGCTTGTGGTTCTCTCTAGGAGCCTTTATGCAACAAGGCTGTGATATTTGTCCAAGGTAGGTGGTTTTTAATTTTACTACAGAAGTAACATAGCCTACGTCGATTAGATAGTTTAGTCAATGCTCCTTAAGTCCAAAGTAAAATCAAATCAGTAGCGAGTCAAGTCAAACCTCAAGTAGCAATTTACGATGTAGGTGGGAACAAGATACAGGAGAATGCCGATTAACTGGACTCTGAAATAAGGCTGATACGGATGGAAAATGTGGATAATTGGGTAGTTTAAAAAAACGGCTATAAGAATGTTTTTAAGTGGCTACCCTTTTTACTTTTTTAGGCTTAGGATTGGCCATTGTAGGTTCATATTACAAATGGCGTTTTGAAAAGTTTATTAGAAACATGTTCCCATATACGAAACTACTAACCTACCGCATGGAAACTGGGCCGGACAAACGTGAGGCACTTTTCAAGATCCCAAAGTGATAAAGTAAACCATTTTACAGATGTTTTAAAAATTAAGAGGCATTTTTGCCAAAAACAAAATTTTTTTTTTGAAGAAGGTGGAAAAAACACGTGGTCCCTTGATGATCCAGATAATTGGGTAATCGGTAAATCGGCTTTCGGGTAATCTGCGCTCTACTGTATGTAGATAACTTTGCACTTAAAGATAGTTTCATGGATAAACTGCGAAACTTTATCTTTTTTACTGAAAAAGTAATAATGGCTGAATCTGGAACCTGGATCTGGGGATAGAGCGTTCGCTTCCAATGAGGGGAACCATCAGTCTAACTTGCCATCAGTCTAAACGTGGGCAGTTTTCATGGTTTTCCTCTCCATGTAACTCAAATGCGGGTTGGTTCCATCAAAAAGTCCCCCACGAAGGCAAATTTCTCCCGATATTTGATCTAGGAGTTCCCTTGTCTTCTGGATAAGGTTCAAAACTACAATGGAGTTGAAATTAGTAGCTTTAAACCCAAAATTTGGTCAGCTGTTCAACGACGGTTGCAAAATAAAAATAGAATGGCTGCATCTAATCGACATAGGCTGCGTTAACAATATTTACTGAGTAATAACAGAACCGAATTTTTACGGAAATTTATTATATTTTTCATTTACTACTTTTACCAAAAAATAGTTTATTAATTGAAATGGTGCATATCTTGAAAATTTTAATTTAAAGATATCAGATGTATCTAATCGACATAGGCTAATTGAAAAAGCAAAGGATTCCATTAGTAGAGAAGTATCCTAAATATTTTCCTTTTTTCTTCTATTCAAATTTTCAGTAAATGTTTTTTTTTATAGAAAGTTTCACTAAACAACTGTAAGATTATATAANGACAGTTTTATGGCTATACTGAATAATGACTGAATCTGGAGCCGTGGTGGATAGAGCGTTCGCCTTCCAATGAGATGAACCGGCTTTGAATACCAGCAATTGCTGGTCGATATGAATCTTACACCCAGCTCACAACGACTAAAGTGCTGACGTAAAAATATCCTCAGAGGCAGACGGATCAAGAGCTATAGTGTCCTTGCCATCAGATTAAACGTGAGAAGTTTTCATGGTTTTTTCTCTCCATGTAACTCAAATGCGGGTTAGTTCCATCAAAAAATCCTCTACGAAGCCAAATATCTTCCGATATTTGATCCAGGAGTTCCCTTTTCTTCTCGATAGGGTTCAAAACTGCAATGGAGTTGAACATTAGTAGCTGTAAACCCAAAATTTGGTCAGCTGTTCAACGACGGTTGTAAAGTAAAAATAGAATGGCTGAATCTAATCGACATAGGCTGCGTTAACAATATTTACTAAGTAATAACAGAACCGAAATTTCATGGAAATTTATTATATTTTTTATTTACTATTTTTACCAAAAAATGGTTTATTAATTGAAATGGTGCATATCTTGAAAATTTTAATTTAAAGATATCAGATGTATCTAATCGACATAGGCTAATTGAGAAAGCAAAGGATTCCATTAGTAGAGAAGTATCCTATATATTTTCCTTTTTTCTTCTATTCAAATTTTCAGTAAATGTTTTTTTTTATAGAAAGTTTCACTAAACAACTGTAAGATTATATAAACTAAAAATGCATGACCTCGATAAGGTCATGCATTTACGTATAAGTGTGTTTAAAATTTAACTGTATGTTACACTTAAGTGTTTTTAATTGCATTTATTGCATTTGATTTATTGAAGGATTAGCTTATATTCTGAGGCATTTTTATTGAAATAGTTTCTAAGTTGAAAATGATCAAATTAAATTGATCTTTTTTTTCAACTCCTCTCTGAAAAAATAAAACTTATTTGGTATTAAACATTAAGTATTTCCGTCAATTTTTATAAATAACGATGGATTTAATAACATTAGATAAGTTTCAAGAAATTTTTTACCACTCACCTATTCACATGAGCCTGGTGTTGACAAAAGCTCATTTATTCTTTAAAAAAAAATAATGTTAAAAGAAATAAATCTGAATTAACCTATGTATTATTCAAAATAAGGATTAATAAGCCTTTTTGGAAAATATTAAAACACTAGTCCCCCTCTCAAACAGTGCCGCTGTAACAGCAAAATAAAAATGGGATACAAATCTTTTAAAGAAAGATGCCTCTAGAGAGATCTGTTTGATGAAAAAAATTCTTATGCCTGCGTCTCTTATAATTGCGTCTGTTTTAACGAATATTTCAAAGATTGCGAAAATAATTACTAAGCTGGAAAAAAAAGATGCATCTAAGCTAGTTTTTAAAATTCAAATTAAAATCCATTGTTATTTGAAAACTCTATGAAGAATTATTTGATAAATCTAAGACATTCTGTTACTAAGGTATGAAAACTACAGCTATGACAATAATCGGCTGAGATGTTAAAAAAAAGGGTCATTGAAATGAGTTTTGTCGACAGTGTAGCATAATCTGTTTTTTCTACCAATAAAATAAGAAAAGATATCTTAGTGTACACCAACTTCAGATTTTCAAAATTATATTTTACCGTTATACAGAAGTTTTGATATAATACTTATAGTAGTTTTTATCCAAAATAAGGATTAAATATAATTTATTCTGTCCTAAGTCAGTATTTTGATACACATAACTGAAGTCTTTTAAATATTTAAAATATAATGAATATCTTCAACTATTAAAGCATATTTAAAAAAAAATATATTAATAAGTGCGAGTTATCTTTTGTAAATACATGGATACACTTTTTATGAAAATGAAAGAAGAGATGTTTAAAAAATTACGTTAGGCAACCATTTTTACTTATTTTGAATTAAGCGAGAAATTGTTTACCCCAAAGATCAGAAGTTTTGGAGCAAAATACTTAATTTTGAAATAAATATTCTAATGAATAGATAGAGGGTCATGAATTTGAGATGTGCACTATCCCTTAAAAGTATATTCTCATATCTGTAAAATTTATTTAAATTCAGGCATCTCGGTAACGTTAATTCCAAATCCAGTGTGTCATTCGAATATTAAAAATTAATAGTAGCAATATATTATATCATGTTTAGACGTTTGGGGGGATTTGACTGTATATTCCAACAAAATAATGATATATTTCAAGCATGGTATTCTGCAAAACAGAGATGTTTTCCCCATCGTATAAACTTTTATGTTGATAATGTAAAAAATATGTTCTCAATGCAATCATAATATTTAAAACAGTTAAAAAGGAATGGCTTACATAGAAGAAAATAATACTGTAGAAAATTTGAGGCAATTACAAAAAAATTAAAAAAGATTTGCTCTCAAAATAGTTAAAAATTCAATTGCGCTCTAAGACATTATAACCATTACCAGACAAAATAAAATTTTGATAAATAAAGTTATTAAGCCCTTACTGAAAATCGTAAATATACCACCGAAATGTATACATATATATTTATATAACCAAGCAGAAATAAAACAATGTTTTGAGTTTATCGTTTGTAAACAGTAATAAAATCATTCCTGCAAAGTTTAAATCAATTGGATCAATTTGAAATAAGTGGTAATAAAACTATAACTGGACTGTAAATATAAGCAAACTTTTGCTGGCAATAAACCAATCATAAAAAATGTACTTAACTCAAGCAGAAAATGCTGTTTGCAAAAAGAGAAATTGAAGAATAATTTTTAGAAGAAAATTGCATTTTTTTAACAAGATATTTTCAAGTAAGATTAAAAGCTTAAATGATTTTTTTCCTAAAACTCCAACTAAAAAAATTAAAGCCTAATCACATTGGATTTTCTTATTTATATTTTTAAATTATTCAATCAATTCAGATTACTTCCCCGAAAATTGGATGAAGAACTTTCTTAGCTAATTTTAAGCAGCTTATTGTCTTAAAAGTTTTTGAAGCATCAAACTCAGACGCTTGTTTTGACGCTCAATTTTTCTTGCTACAAAAATGAGAAATATTTTTTTTCCTTATATTAACGAAAAATGTAAATAAACTTTTATAAGTAAAAAAATTATAAGAAAATCTCACAAGTTTAAACGAACAAATATATTCCTATCGTATTTTTTTATATTGCATATTTGAAGATTTAGCCTAAAGCAATATTAGGTGTTGTCAGACCACAAAAATAGAATTTTAAACCTCAGATTTATATTTTTAATTATAAATGTTTGGAAAGAAAATGACTTTAAACAATGGCAAATTCTTGAAAAAATAATTAGTGTTTTAATAAATCCACTGCAACTGAAACTGTAAGTAACAAAGTTTTTCATTATTTTATTAAGATTTAAAGAACTGNTTTTTAATGATATTAGAACTTTAAAATAATGATATTAATTAATTCACTTACTGATTCATGAATATGCGTTATAATTATTTTAGTGAATGTTTACTACATTCTCTGCTTTCTTTAAAAAATCATTGACATTTTATTTTTTAAATATGTAATAAATATTTTAATTTTAAATTTTTTTAGTTCTTTTTAAATTAAAGCCTTAATTTTAACAAAATAATATTTTTTCAAAATTATTTTCCGAATCTTGATTATAATTTTACCTGTGGGAACTCAGGCATGTTTTAGCAATGGTATTTATATTGGGTTATTGTATGTACCAGAATTTTGCAATATGATTATGAAGTATGCTTGAAATTTATTGTTTCTATGTATACAGCAAAATATATATTCTTTCTATGTTTTGTGTAATTTTTATATGCTTCGAATGTTTATTCTTTGCAAAGTTAAAATTATAACATTACAAAAATCATTTCTTTCTTCAAGAATTCATAATGAATAATATCTGTTTTTAAATTGATTCCAGTTTTTAATATTCAGCATAGAGCTGAAATTTATTTATACGTTGAGCGCCAAGTTAAATATGAAAACAGTGTCATAGGCCATGGTATATAGTCGAAATGGAGTTTATGCACTAAGATTGCTATTGAATACCAATAAAGAAAGAAATCCCTTGTGTCTAAGCATAATTGCTTTTTTTTAAATGGCACTCAGCAATATAAATGATATGAAAATAAATAATAAACTCATAGCTCATCATTGATTTATTGACTATTAGTAGCGTATGAATTTTTTTATAAGCAATGATTTTATCATGATTTTTTCTGTAAAATGTAATAATTCATACTCCTAAAATTAAGATGCTATAAGATGCTTTTGCTATAAGATTTATATACTCATTTAATTTTATGATTGAAATACTTGTTAAATTCTATGATTTAAATACTCATTTATTCATTTGCAGCTATCAATGCTGTTTATATATACTATGATTAAGTGATTTCAGAAATACTCCTTTAAATACTTAGTTTATTTATTTGCAGCTAACGTGATCAGAAGTTAATCCTTTTGTAAAAGTTTAAAGTGTTTGCACATTATTGTAGCTCTTAATTTATGTGGAAATTTTATTTATGTTATTTATTTTTATATTGAGATAAAAATTTATAATCTTCTAGTTAAGAAGTATATTTGTTTTTATGAATTATGTAAAAAAAAAGAAAGAAAATATATTACTATCAATTATTGTACATAATATAAATATATATATATATACATAGACATAATTTAGAATTTCTGCGTCAATCCGAATTATTCATTTTTGAAAAACTCTAATTTTGCTGAAATTACCACCTTAGATCTCTTTAGGAAAAGAAAAAAATTAATTTTCGAAACATATTTCAAACAAATTAGGTTAAAATATTATTTCTAAGTAATATTTCGAAGTAACTGAAAATTAATGTCTTGATATAACTTAGATTTATAAAATTTTGATCTTGTTCAACTTTTATTTTTATTTCTCAAGTCCTGATTTGTATCAACTGACTGTAAGACAGTCAATGTTGATTAAAAATTTAAATCGCCTTACCTCGTTTAGATTGTTTTATTGACTCACGGAGTGTGATTCTATGTACTTCAGATTTCGGTGCTCTGTTGGACCTTTACACTTTTTGTTATTATCTAGGCATAAAATATTGTTAAGGAATTAATACAAAAATATGTGGGAATATTAATAAAATTTATTTTAGAAATGAAAAAATGATAGTTATTTTCAAATTCTTTTTTCAACACCTAATGGACCGTGGTAAACATACTTCCCATTAAAAAACATTCGCATTTAAATTAAATCCCTCATTAAAATTACGTCATTAAAATTTAAATTAATTTCCTCTAATAAGCTAAAGAGCTTTTTTTCCTTCATCAATTTCAACTTGAAAAATATTTTAAAATACCATAATTATAAATTCAAAAAAATAAAAGATTAAATTAATCCCATTAAAGGATTTAAGGGATTAAAATAATACTGGATTCAGACAATATTCTGCATATTGACGACGAATTTCAATAATGGACTCACGTAAAAAATTATTCCTTTATAAAAGCTGTGATATGTTTACATTTAAACTAAATGAACATTATCTTCCCCTTTAACACGTTCACGCCGGGTGTTGCGCCCGAAAGAGTGACGGAAAAGAGAAAATACTGGTAGAAGAACTATTTCAATATTAGATAATATTCGGGAGGAGTTAATTTATTCTCAACAATAACAATTCACTTTATGGAAATTTATCACCGCGAAGAAGCAATTCAATGTAAAAATTGTATCCGTTAAAAACAATTGGTAGTTATGGATTTTTATTATTCCCGGAAAAAGAACTAAAAAATGAAATTTATTTGCTACCAGCTTTTACTCCGGTGCGCCGCCCGATGAGACAATCTAGCGTGACCCACCGGTGGGTCACCCCGGCGTGAACGTGTTAAACTAACAAAAAAGAATGTGCACATAGTATCTTAAATGTATATATGTTTTAACTACAAATATTTTAAGATGAATACAAATTATTTCTTTAAGCGAAATAAATGTGAATAATGAAAGGATGTTAATTTCACTATTAAACTTTTTTTTAATAACAATATCAATAATTACCTATTAAAGCCTTAATTTTTTAATTACAATGATATAGAAACTGATATATCATAGGAATGATAGTGTAATAATGTGTGTATTAAGCAATCATACATTATGTAAGCTACCTCTTCTTAATCGGTTAACGCCCAGCGTCATATATTTAGGACAGTTCCTTTTTTCCAAGACATTCAATGTGATAGGAAACTTTTTTCAGAATTTTCATTTATTTGCGTGAATTAAAAGGTTCTCAGATACCAAAATGATTTAGTTATTTCTGACTAGATCTAGAATTAAAAGGAGCAAGTACTTTTTGATCTATCAAAGACTTTTTGAATGCCCTTACAGTAGAAAAACCAATTAATTTCGATAATATATTATACCACCTTTTCCATAATGTCACTTCTTGTATCATTTCAATATATGAAGTCGGGACAAAACGGGTTAAGCAATTATGTCTAATGTAGTAAGTAATTATGTAATATGGAGTAAATATATGTTATAATAAGTAATTTCGTATTATGTTAGCTACTGCTTTGCCGGCAATGCATATGCTGGTATGAATGCAAATTTCAAAGTATGGCCCAGTCAAGTAGAAGAACATATAGCATAAAGTATAGAAAGATTTCGCTAAGATATAGCCAAGGTAAAGGAGGGATTCGATCCCGCAACCTCCAAACTACAAAGCGTTTGGTGGGTAAGATCAAAAGGCCAGGGAGGCCATCATCTCCTACATCAGAAAGCCTCCACACCGTTTTTTATAAGCAGTCTGCATAGATTTTTTAAAAAGTGAACCAGTGGTTCGCACGAAACCAAATTCTATTTTAAAATTAATCGAGAGAAAAATGGTATATATATTTGAGAATTGAATCTTTGGTGGTAGACAAGTAAACAAGACAAACCAATTACAGAGATGCCATTTTTCTCCGCTTTGCGAAATAGTATTTTCTATCGGTAACGAAATTTAAGATATTTTTAGTTTAGTATTTTTAATTTTAATTAATTTTTCTACTGCTAAATATTAAAAATTATAAGAATCATATTACATGCAATCTAAAAGCATTATTTATTTGGTTAGGGTTTTTAAAAGTAGGCGTAAGTATGCTTATTTTACAAGTTATAATATTTAATTCGCTGGCATTAAAATTTCTCCAGATTGTGGAGCAGTTGGCGTCCTTGCAATTATATTCATAAATTCAAAAAATATTTAGACGTATATTTGCTATCACCTTCTTATTTTTGCTAGATTTTCCCCTAAAGGGCTCTTTCGTAAACTGGTTTTCCAACCAACTGGCATTTCACTCCGCTGATTAAACCGTACCGAAATTCCAATCTTAATCTTGCAGTACTGCATCACATTTTCAAAATGAGAAAGCAAACTAATTCCATAACACAGAGTTAAATACAAAAAAAAATGCCAATCCTTTAACTAAAAATTTAAATTTCCGTGAAAACGCATGTAAGTTTACTGCTATTCTATTTTTCGATGTTTTTTATTTTTTTTTTCTTTGAAATAAAAAAAAAATCTAACGATGTGTAAATCAAGCTGTCAATGAATAGAGCAAAATATTATTCCAAAATTGATATTTGAATTTTCTAAAAAACATCAAATGCGTTGCAGTCTTTGGTAAATCAAGTCACCACAGTAATTGATTCATTTTCAGGTCTATTTCTGGACGTATTGTTGGAAGTGTGTGGTGGTTTTTCACACTCATCATCATATCTTCATATACAGCGAATTTAGCAGCTTTCTTGACAGTAGAAAGGATGGTAACGCCTATAAACTCAGCAGATGATCTTGCCAAGCAGACAGAGGTTGAATATGGGACTCTCATGTTTTCATCAACACAAGAATTTTTCAGGGTAAGGCAATATTTGCTTGATTGAGAAATTAGCTTTATTTATGTAAAAAAAGATATTTTTTAAGTTTTGCTGAAAGTATTAATTGCACCGGTGAAAGTGCTATTCACTTTTTCTGTCTTCTTTTGTATGAGGGTTTTTTTACAGATCATAAATATTCCGGAAGGCTGATTTAAAATATGCAATCGTTTTAACCTACAAGCTAGAGGTTTTATGTTCGCTTATAGTATATAGTACGAACCAGGAAATTTTAAAATTCACTTGAATCCCCACTGTTCTAGTACATTGGACTTTATGTTAGGAGGAGGGTGATAATACATTTCAGCTTATGATGCAATATGTTAAAGTCACANATATATATATATATATATATATATATATATATATATATATATATATATATATATATATATATATATATATATATATTCACAGGCTAATCTACTCCACTCTGACTTGTGAAAAAAAAATATTTTAAAATAATTGGCTAAGTTAAAATTAGTTTTCGTCTAGTAAACTTAACTTTAAATTATTTTTTCACCACAACATATAAAACTTACAAAACCTAACTTAAAATGCACTTTCGTTATATTCATCTTCTGGTGAGAGCTTAAGGGAAATGGTGAAAATTTTCCTTATTGTGAAAGTTTTACTTTTAAATTCGTTACCAATTTATACATTTTTGCTTGAGCAGCTGGCAACCCTATAGACCAACTATAAACCCATGTGTTCTTTATCCCTAAACCCATGTGTTCTATAAACCCATGTGTTCCATGCGTTCTTTTGTAAATTTGTCCATTCCGACAAAAAAATAAATGAAATTACACTGCCATTTTCAAAAGAAATGTGTCGCTTTCGAAACAAAACGGTTTTGAAATCACCACACTTGGATTAACCCCTTGGGGACGGGTGATTCAAAAAAGCAGTCGTACAAAATCAGAATCAAGTTGTAATTAAGTAAAAAACTGTAACTTAAATGTAGTCGTTGCTAATTTGACAGACTTACTTTGCTTTTACTTTAATTATTGTTAGTTTAATCATATATATAATCAATGTTAATTCAGACTATAACTAAATAGTTTTATTTTGAACAAAGTAATGGTGAATTAAAAAAATTAAACAATTATAACTCCGCCCACAAATAAACTGCTAAAGAAATACTTTGCTTACCAGTTTTATCTTTTTACCCTGATTGATGCAGTTTTATGCTGTCACGCATTTGTGTCAGTCGGCGCGAAAGGGTTAAGTAAGATTAAGTTCTTGTAGTTCTTGCAGCCAAAAGTTTAATTTTTAGTGTTATCATAAACTGGAGGACTAGTAAAGTTTTATGCCAACAGTGGCTTTCGAGCTAAATGTGATAATTTTGCATTTCAAAAGTTGCTGTACCTGGAAAGTTCGGAGAGCAATGCTTTGGAGCTGAGTTCAGGCCTGAAAGTGAGACGAAAAAGAGAAAACACTAGTAGTAGGACTATTTCAATTATAGATAATTCTCGGGATGTCTTTTCGTAACACTAAACAATTTATACTATTATTTTTTTCTTCGTGGGAAGAAGAAATTCAGTATATAAATTGCATCCGTCAAAAAATTGGTAGTTACGGATATTTTATTTTCCCAAAAAAAGCTAAAAATTAAATTTACTTTCTACCAGTTTTTGCTCTTTTCCGTCTGATATATACGGACTTTCGGCCCCAGTTGCTACAAACACCTTTTTAATACAATTGTCATAAAACATACAAGATCTCTTCCCCCAGCATTACGAGTGTATTGTCTTAGGAGATCTTAATTCAAAAACTAAAATTTGGAGCTGCACCAAAAATATCACCCCCGGCAAAAACCTCCTAAAACTAGTCAAAAAATATAACCTTACGGTATACGCGCCAGGGGAGCCGACTTATATGCCAATGAGCATTAGTAACACGCATGATATCCTAATAACAAACTCGAGCAATCCATTTACTATTAATGTTCTATACGAACAAATCAATGCCTCTGGGGGTACCGATCCAGGAGTTTCCTTGTCTTCTGGATTGGTTCAAAATTACAAGGCTACGGCGTTGAACATTTGTAGTCGTAAACCCAAAAATTGGGTCGACTGTTCAACGGCGGTCATAAAATAAAATAAAATAATGTTCTATACGAACTAAGCAGTGATCATCTCCCTATTTGCGCCACTGCTATGTTTAATTAACAGGATAAAATCAGAATTAAAACAAATACTGAATGGCTCTCATATGTAAACAGTCTCACAAAAAGATCTAACCATTCAAATGAACTTAGCACGGATATGGATATTGAGAACGACATCACAAATTTAACCAAGAACATTGATGACACCTATAATGGTGAGTCCTATAAAATGGAAATAAGAAATGATTATTATAAGCTCCTACATCATATTAAATATCTCATCAAATGCGAAAGGTTTTTCAAAGGACTACAGACCCTAACATCAAAACCCAAGTAACTAGTTATACTAAGCTTATCAAAAAAGAAATCACTGATTTTAAAAAGGAGACTTGGGACGATAAGGTCGAGAATCTTAGTACACAAGACAAAACTGCCAGGAATATGGTACAGGCTCTTAAAAGTTCCAAAACTACTACTAAGTCACTCCTAGGTCGTAAGGTTGAGACATACTCAGACATCGATAACAGCGAAATTTTCGCAGATACCATGGGAACCCAATTTTCCATTAATAGCGAACCCAGCACTATCACTACTGAGTAGAATATTATAGAAGTACCTATAGTGGTACCTATAGTGAGTATGGTTCGTTCACCCGTAGCTGGCACTTGGCTCCGCCTTCCTCATGTGGTATCTGATGATACTATTTCGCTATTTTGGGTAGAAGGATGTGAACAAGTATGCTATTTGGCGATCGCATGACAAAAATATTTATTTCGCAATCTTCATGTGCATATTTTGAACATGTGCATTTTATTTCATAAACTTGACTATATTTCACTCTTTTTATTGAATAGTTTGTTCTTTTTGAGATATTTTGCAGGGGAAAAGTTTTTAAATATAAATTAGCTAGAATAACGAAAGGTATAATAGCTGATGATAAAGTGAAGTAAGTGACTGAAAAAGAATTCCCTATATGTGTTTGGCCATCACCTTCTACATCGGAAAGCCTCCACACGGTTTCTTATAAGTAGTCTGCGCAGACTGTTTAAAAAGTGAACAGTTTGAGAACATGAAACCAAATTCTATTTAAAAAGTGACTGAGAGGAATTTGTCATATATATTTGACAATTGAATCTGTAGTGGTAGACAAGTAAATAAGACAAACTAATCATAATCAAAATTTTAAAAAATTTTTAGACATATATTTGCTACCACTTCCTTATTTTTACTAGATTTTCTATTAAAGGGCTCTTTCTTAAACTGGTTTGCCTTCATAGTGGTCTGATAGGACTACCTATAAAAAGCCGTGTGGAGGCTTTGCGCGCATTAGAGGTTATCTCGATTACAAGCGGGGGAATGTTTTTCCTCTTACTCCCCCACGCTAAAATGAACTCCACGTCCGAGGATGTGGAGTCAAGTGCCAACTCCTGGTGAACGAACTGTATATCAGCTCGCATACCCCAATTAATGATATTGAGCCTATTACCGCTGATGAGCTTTATAGGATCATCGATAAATTCCATAACAATAAAGCACCAGGGACGGACAAAATCAATAATGTTATGATTAAATACCTCCCCCCAAATATTATTGAGCAACTTAAAAATATCCTTAATTCACGCCTGAATAAATGCTACTTCCCTCATCAATGGAAACGTGCCCAGATTGTGCTATTCCCTAAGCAAGGCAAAAATCTTTTAAAAACCGGCAGCTATTGGCCCATCAGTCTGTTAAAGACCTTTTCAAAAATTTACGAAAGGACTATGCTTAATAGACTTAAACCCTACCTTACTTTCCTGCCGAATGAACAGTTTGATTTTCGTGATAGTCTTTCGACCACAGAACAACTGGTTCCTATAGTTGAGGAAGTATCTAAGAGCTTCCATAAAAATGAGACTACTGCTCTCCTGATGTTAGACGTGGCCAAAGTTTTGACCGCGTCTGGTATCAGGGCCGCATTTGCAAATTAATCAACTATAAAATTCCAAACAACCTGATATTACTAATTAATAGTTACTTAAGTAACAGAACCTTTCATATAAAAGTTAATGACTCCATATCCTCAGTCAGATCCATGCATGCTTGAGTCCCTCAGGGCTCAATACTGGGCTCAACCCTCTATCTCATTTACTCAGGTGACTTCCCGAATTTTAATGACAAGGATAATATTTGTACAGCGTATTATGCAGATGATACTGCGATACTCAGTAAATCACTTAACCCCAATTACGCTATTAATAACTTAAGACAAATCATCCCAAATATCTAGGAATGGTGTGCAAATTGAAAATCTCCTTTAACCCCTTGGGGACGGGTGATTCATGAAAGCATTCCTACAAAATCGGAATCAGTATGCAAATAAATAAGAAACGGTAGCTTAAATACGAGCGTTGCTAGTTTCACAGACTTACTTTGCCTTGAATTTAATTATTGTTAGATAAATCATATACATAATCAATATAAGTTCAAAGTATAACTAAATAATTTTATTTTGAAGTAAGTAGTGGTGAATTAAATAAATCAAACAATTGTAACCCCGCCCACAAATAAACTGCTAAAGAATTACTTTGATTACCAGTTTCATCTTTTTACCCTGGTTGATACTGTTTTATGCTGTCACGTATTTGTGACAGTCGGCGCGAAAGGGTTAATGCCAGCAAATCCTCTTTGCTTGTTATGAGAAAGTCTGAAAAGAAGAAAATTAAAAATAGTGATCTTCTTCTATTCAATTAATTGATTCCAGTGGTTAACAAAGCCACCTACTTAGGTGTAACCCTCACTCATTATATGAATTGGAATTCCCATATCTTGAGAATATTTACAAAAGCTAAAGGTGCTTTCTACTCCCTCAAACCAATTCTTAATCATAACTCAAAATTAGCCCTAAAAACAAAATGGACCTTATACCTGCAATGTATTAGACCAATAATTAGTTATGCTGCTCCTGCTTGGAGTGCCATAAAGGCCACTTAAAAACGTAAACTCGAGAGCATCCAAAATAAAATGATCAGAAGACTCACGGGCACTCCCCGTATACTTAGGATGAGTGATATCAGAAAATACTTAAACATTACTTCTATGGAAGAACATATGGTTATTTCATGTGTTTCCTTTTTCAAAGACGCAATAAGCTGCACAACTTGCAATTGCAATCAAATTTTTGACTTTGAGCTACTCAGCGATAACATAAACTACAGTCCGGCAACGGTGTTTTTTCTCTCTGACAGGCGTTCTGTCCAAACGTCTCACCAATTAATTATTAAATTTTTCACCACTTTTAAATCAAGGTACCTGTCTGTGCACCAATGAATCCCGCAAGGGGGGTGGCGAGGCAGGCAGGAGCTGAGGTTTTACTTCTCCGAATTTCTTTTTTTTATGTAAATAGTACTATATATATCCTTCTCTTTGCTTTATTATCTCACTGTGCATTTTTATTATATACCCCTCTGATTTGAGCATCGGCTACGCTTTATATAATACCACTTAGATTAATGAGTTAGGGTCCCTGACGGGGCCGAGACTTAGATAACCACCTCACATAGGCATAGATATAGGCTGCTACAATTATAACAGCCACCCCATAGACTGCTGAACTCAAACTGTTTTTTATTTTAACTTTTTGTAATATTTCATGATGCATGGGATATGGGCCTTCTGCGGGGCCCAGGTGCCCAGTTTTTGTAAATAAAGTGAATTAAGTAAAGACTGTTTCATTGACTTCGACAGTAGAATACCTCTCCACTGTCTCCCTATAGAGTTGTGTAAGATGGAAAAACTGCTAACAAAGCCATTCTAGACAAAACTATCATGGCTCGTATGGTAGTTAAAAAGTTTAAAAAAGTACGATAAAAGTTGTTGGGGAAAAAAAATTTTATTTCTTAATAAATGCATAATCACCACTACACTTTATACTTTTAAATAAATATATCTTGGGAAAAAATCGAGGTTTTGGAATTTTTAATTTTAATGCCAATGCTAATATAGAGGTGATTGTTTCTTTTTTTAAATTTTTTTTACAAATTTGCGTTTTTTTTTTAAATTTTTATAAAAATATAGGAACTCTGTATCAGCCTAGTGAGGACAAAAACTTTTAAAAAATGTAACAAAATAAGAATTCTAAAAAACAAACAAACCAGGAGACTAAAATCAATATACATCTCAGCACAAATGAAGTACGAAAATCAAATTTAAAGGAAAAGAAAATATTTGACATTCTCAAAATAATGATTAGTAAGGTTTTTATGGCAAAACTGTCTACACTAACTCCCAACCTTCCTTAATTATAGTCCATATGATAATCATAATCTAATCATAATCTAATTATGATAATCATAATCTAATCACTTTGCGATCATTGACCAAAATTTTTCCACTAAAGATTAAATGCACGACTGACTTCAATTCTTCGATTTTTCAGTCTTCAATTTTTCTTCAACTGACAATTACTTTACATTTTTTCTCTAAGATTTAAAAGTGAACGAAAAAAAACTGAAAACTTATAAACCACAATATCGTATTTAACACGTTCACGCCCGGGTGACCCACCGGTGGGTCACGCTAAATTGTCTCATCTTGTCAGCGCATCGGAGTAACAATAAATTTCCTTTTTTAATATTTTCCGGGAATAATAAAAATCCATAACTACCAACTGTTTTTAACAGATGCAATTTTGATATTGAATTGCTTCTTCGCCGTGATAAATTTCCTTACAGTGAATTGTTATTGTTGAGAAAAGATTAACTCCACCCGAATATTATCTAATATTGAAATAGTTCTTCTACCAGTATTCTCTCTTTTCCCGTACCAATATATTCACTTTTCCTGGCGTGAGCATAGAGTTGAAATACTATATCAACTTTATGGGCGTGAGAGGGTAAAAATAATTAAAAAAATTTATGGTTCATGAGCATTTTTTTTAAAACTTCTGCTTACATGAAACTTGGTTAGCTTTCAATTTCTACACATGCTTAAATATCTAACAGCTTATTTGTTACTCCTGTTGTATTTTTCTGTTGTACTTATTTTTATATTTAATAATAAATGATTTAAATATCTTGTTTCATTAATTTAAGTATTTAAAACCATAAAGTAACGAAGAATTTCAAAAACTACCATCGTCTGAATTCAAAAGAAGTATAAATATATCTATAATTTAGACACTGTTCTTAGAAAATCTAAAAGGTTACACTTTAAGATAAAAATAAACTATAACAAAGATAAATATTTCCTGTTAGATTTTCAAAACTCTTCCCATAAATCTAAAAATATATAAAAAGTAAATAAAGTTCTGACAAGTCTTACTTACCGAAGATAATTTAAAATAGCTTTGATGACTTCAAAGAAAAAGAAAACTGTCTCATGTTTTGAAGAAAAGAATGTTATTTAACAGCCATTTTACTTAAAGGATATTTTCGGAGGAACTTATTAACAATCTTTATTTTCTACGAATTTTGACGATGCAAAAAATATTGCTATCAAGTGCTCTTTAGGTAGCAAAGAATAAGAATATTTCATTTTTTTATTTACATCTGTTAACCACGGGTTTTAAAAGTAATAAGAAAAATTTTGAAATGTTCAACTAAAACCTTAACTACAAAAACCTTTTTCATGAATATAGCTTCCTTTATCTAGATATTATATATTATACGTTTTCCGTTTAGTGTATATA
>NC_092215.1:38967209-38995047 GCF_043381705.1 Parasteatoda tepidariorum
AAAAATAACAAACAACAGTTTAAAAAAAAGGATTAAATTTCATTTAAATAACCGGGGAAAAAACCGGAAAAAAAAGATATAATCTTTTTATTAGTCCACGCGATTATATCCCTAAAACAGAGTGCTTTCTGATATTGTATCAATAAAGCCAAAGATATTAATGCAATAGTGTGAAACTTATTGTTTTTCTTAACTTTCTTCGTGTTTTCTTGTATATATATATATATATATATGCATAATGCCCATTAAGAACACGATCTTGTAATTAATATCATATAGTGGTGGTTTATACATCGAAGTCATTAAAATATATATACATAGTGGTAGACAAAGCTCTTTTAATTCTAAGTAATTAAAAATATTAATTTATCACTTTTGCTATCGCAAAGAAAACTATTCGTAGTTGCTGCAGGATATGCTGCATGCAATCTTTTTTGGCCTTTGTCCTGCCAGACTAAGTATTTTCAATCGAAATTTGCTGTTCTGTAAAGGGTTAGAAGAAAGTTATAATGATGGCCCGAAAGGCAAATGTTTCCTTCTGTTCGGGTAAAAGTTTTCTGCAAATTCTAATAACATTTCTTAAAATTTTTAAAATAATTAATTCCTTAAAATTTGTCTTAAAATTTCCAGCATCATTTCACTACCATTTCAGAAAATACTTTGCGTAGGCCTCAAATATTGGGGATTATAGATGTATATTTTTATAATGCAGTCATAATTTCTCAATTGTAAGAAGAAAAATCGAAAGTCAATAAAATTTTATTAAACAATTTGCATTAAATGATCTATAGTGCGCTCCGTCATAAGTCAAAATAATTATCCAAAACAAGCGGAAAAAATCCGGTCAAATATGAGAAAATGGACTTTTTTGCACCAACGTTTCAAAAAGTTAACTAAAAATCACTGCAAAAAATGAACAAAAATTCCAGCTATTGTAAAGAATTTCAAACCTATTGAGAATGAACTCAATTTTTACTCCTCTAAAAACTTCGTTTATTTTACCTTTTTCCTTGAATTGTTTTGTATTTAAATGTATGGAAATTTTCCGGATTTTCACTACGTTAAACTTCGAATAAATCAAAAACCTTCGAGCAATGGAACAAGTTATACTCAATTCCCCAATGTTGATCGACGATATGAAAAACCAAATAAAGAGGAATGAAAAAAAATACAAATCTATGGTTCTTATGTTCTGCTTAGGAACCAGTTATTAAGTTTCAAAATTTGTTATACAATTCGTAAACAGATGGCTCTGTAAAATGATTGAAACTCTTAAATAATATTTACAAAATAGCCTGCATGAACAGCAAGAACGTCGTACGGTCTGCGATGGCTATGGAATAGATTGACAGAGTCTATGCAAATATTTCAGTTGCGATAGCCTGATAGGTGGAAGAAAACAGTTTTAAAGTACTTCACATTGAGTAGGGTCTTGTGTCTCATATCAACATTTCAAAGATTTCAAGCAGATGGCTGTACTAGCTAGAAAATGTATAAAATAATGTTTATTGTGGAATATCAGATGGCATTTTATCTGAAATAATTGAAGGCTATGCCTTTTAACTTTGCTCTCAATCGGCGCCCGTAATTGCAAGACGAATGTTTTGAGAACATTTTTTCTAAATGTTTTCTTCAGTTAGCAGAGTGATCTTTTAACTTACTTTAATAATTGGTAAAAATAAATTACCTAGTTCTTCTTAGTGGAACATAATAATCCTTTAATTATTTCTTTTCAATCGGCAGTCATTTTAGTGATAATCAGTAACGTAGTGATCAAATAGAAATTTCTAGAGAAAGCTTCATCAACTTAACTTATCCCTATTCAAATTAACCCGTTTAGAACCATGGTCATATTTATGTAAAAGCGCGATTCTCCATTCCCGGCTCACGGTACAGTATAAAGAGCTCAGTGGAAGAGCCAGGAAAGTGATATATTTATTTTCAAAGTAATTGTAAGCAGGATAAAAGGAAAATAAATGGTATCTGAGCTATTTTATTATCAATATATTAGAATGCAGGATAAATAATTCTTTGCCTTCCTTTATTTGACTTGTGCAGGTTAAATCTGTCGGATTTTCGAAGTCTTCCAAGTTCCCATAACAAATAAATACCTTTTAGGATTCTGAAATTGAGATTGATAGTTCTCAGCATAGATGTCAAAATTACAATCTGTGGATGAATGAATGGAGTATGAATGGGTCCTCCCTGTAAAATGGGCTGTGATGTGGGTGTGGCTGAAGTCGTATTCTTGGCCATAGATGACTCCACTGAAAAACAAGAAACATGTTAAATCTGTCAGATTTTCGAAGTCCTCCAAGTACCCATCACAATTGCTTATCTTAAAATCGCTTGGATTCAAATAGCAGCCTTGTTAGTATTAGCAAGTGGCATCAGTAACGTAACAAATGACACTTACTTGCTTCTTCCACTAAGCTCCTCACATAGGAGACGAGCTTTTTCGACTCCAGCATCCCAAGAACACATAGTGGTATTTTCAATTCGAAACGTTAAACTTTAATTTTTAAACGGGTGGGAGCTGAAGTACGTTAAAATTTCGAATAATGTTTCGCAGGCTTTTGATTTTCAATATATACTTCAGTTTCGATCATTTAATTTTTTATTTCAATTATTATTTGATCCGGGATATTTGAACAAGTAAACAACTACACTCGTTCCGTTCTTTCAAAAAGGAATAGTGCATTAGGCATGTGCTCTCGCCCCCTTTTTTTTACGGAGTGGTAAAAAGAATAGAATGCTGCTTATCCCTTTGACGCAGATGGGGCACGGGTGACCCTTTTACATACCTTTTGAGGCTCTAAGTGGAATTAATAATGCATTTTGATATTTTTTATTGTAAGAAACAGTCTAATAGTTACTAACAAAATGTGTTAAAGTATAGGAATTATATTAGTACTGTAAAATCGAAAAAAGTAGTTCGATTTTCTTTTCTTGATTCAAAAATTTATCAGTAATTGATTCTGTAAATTAAAGAAATTTCAATTATGCATATCTGTTTCTCTTAAATCTAAATAATAATTACAAATAAATGCAAATTTGAAGAATTGTTACTTGGAAGTGATTCATGTTTGGAAAACTTTACCTTTAATGCAAAAAGAAAAGAAAGAAAAAAGACACCGGCATCTCATGCTGTATGTGATAGTCACAAATTTTTAAAATGCTAAATATAATAGTTTTAATTTATTATGACCTACATTAATATCAAATAATGAAAAAGTATGAAAAATACGTTTAATAAAAAATTTGCGCTACAGGTTTATTAAGCGTATATTTGTTGCTTGTAGTTTGGGGTTTGCTAGATAGTATTCTGCATGCTTTGGGTCAATTTCTCAGATAAATATCGGAAACATTTTAATGCATACTTAAATTTTATACTATGTACTGTCAGTGATAATAAAATGTAAATTTAAGCACATTTAATGACTCTAATGACTTTGTAAGCATTTTTAAATGAAATTATTCTTAATGAAAAGAAAAATGGAGTGGTCCCGTGAATACGCATACTCTCGGAGCTTATGGCCCTGGCGAGATGCTTCTCTCTGCTTTCACCGGTGTTGAACAGTTTAAAAAAAGTCCACTGCTATTGACTATGGAGGAAATTATGTAAAGAAATTACATGATGGTTTTTTTTCTTACAGAGATCAAAGATAACAGTTTATTCTCGCATGTGGGAATTTATGAATTCTCGGAAACACGTATTTGTCCAATCCTATGAGGAAGGAATACGCAGAGTCCGGGAGTCCAAAGGGAAATACGCTTTCCTCATGGAGTCCACTAAGAACGACTACATCAACGAAAGACAACCTTGTGATACCATGAAGGTCGGTCGTAACTTAGATGCAAAAGGGTACGGCGTAGCTACTCCTTTGGGCTCGAACATTAGGTAACCTATTTTTCAACACTTCTTCTAAATATATAATTCGTAATACATGGTTTGCAAAGCCAAAACAAATATCAGTGGTGACAAAAGTTTAATGAGTCTGTTAGACATTTTAAAAATTTTAATTTCACTGGGTAGCGAAGTTTTAGCAAGTAAATATACAGACAGTGAATTGGGTGACTTACTGATTACAAAATTAAAGATATCAGAATCAAAATTCGATTGAGGAATGAAAAGATATGGTAAGTTTATATGATAAACTTTAATTTTTTTTCCAGAAATTTTAGAATTTAGTTGCAAAATTTACTAACAGATGCCGCTGTAAGCAATCGATGACCAGAGCAATCATTTCTAGTGATAAAACATGAAAGGATGCCGTACCGTATTTACCGTATATAAGTTTAAGCAAGGTATTTCGTTGAACAACGTCTGTTATTGGTAGTGGAGTAACACACAGGTTAGATTGCGGTTCTGCTGCATTTGTATTCTCTTCTAGAACTTTGTACACAGCAGAGCGCCATCTGCAGACAACTTTTGCAACTAAATTTCGAAATTTAATGTCATTTTGCTTCAATCTCTCTCGACTATTTTATTTTTTAATTTTCCTGGTTGTGGTCGTCTTATATTAATAAACAAAAACAAATATATAGAAATCGCAACAATGCATAGAAGATGCTTTTTAACACTGTATATGACATATACATCTATATTTTGCATTGTTAAATGACAGGAAGCTAAATTTTACTTGCATATAATTACATTAATATCTGCACTAAAAATTTAAATTCACAAGAAAAATTTTCATTAAAATTAAAGAAAGAAAAAAAAGGAATTAAACAACAAAACATTTGCTTCCATAATTTTTAATAAGCGAAGCTGGAAAATGGAATCTGAAATTTTAAAATTATTGGTAGTACAAAGAAAAATTATGACTATGAATTTTTATTATAACTTACGAAAAGTCTTTTATTTTACATTACATATAAGCAAGATAGAAAGAATTATAAAATCATACTTTCTGTTACCTAATTTATATACTAAATCTCAATGTAAAACCTATTGTAAATCCTAATATAATAGCGATGATTAAATGCTCTCAATGAAATTTAAAGAATAGGTATTTTTTATAATAAATAAAAAATTATGAATGCATTATATAAATATTAATATTTTATTTTTACATTATGATAGCTTTAAAATTGAAGAAAGAAAAAAATTAATCTGTAAGCATTAATCTGTAACCAATTTAAATAGCTCACTTTAATGTAGGCCATAACTGTGAAAGAATGGCTATCTGTGATGGAAAAATATGTCAAGTTCAAAAAATCAGATCAAGTTCGAAAAATATAAGCGTAACGAATTGTTCGTTTTATCAAAGTTGATAAAAAGCAAAAGCACTATATTTAAATGCTCTCGATGAAGTTTAAAAATGATCTATTTTATATCAAGGTTGACTAACACTTCCAAGTCATTATTTTTATAAAAATTATTACCACTTTTATTAAATCGTGACTGAATTCTTTAATCAAGCTAATAAAATGTTAACCAATCACTTCGCCGGAGTTATAAAATACAATCAAGATGAATGTGGTTGAAATTACATCTACTGGATTCCATTAATACTTTGATCCTTTTTTTTCTATGGATTCTGTTACATTATTCTTTGGAAAAGCTCATTTTTTTTTATTACAGAGAACAAAAAACGTTCAGAGGAAAAATTGGAGGCATTCAATCGTATCTCTTACTATTTCCTCCATATTTCAGAGGAAAAAGTGTTCTTCAATCAATGAAACGTAGTTAATCTTTCATAAATCGATAATGTCACAAAATATTTAAGTTTCTTTTATAGAGAGCTATTTTTTAAGGTTTCATCGTTTGAGTAAAACTGTTTTCTGAATAAAATTTGTGCTTTATGTTAAAAACAATTTGCTCTTTGTTATAAGAAAAATCGCTCAAAATTTTTTCTAATAACAGTAACAAACAAACAGTAGTTTCTCAAAATGTTTTCAATTTTGCTAAGTTAGTAAGTACTGGCGTTCGATTTACTTAATCCTTTTAAGAAACTTTTAAGTCTTGCCGTTATTTCAATGAAAGAAAAAAGGGATTTGGCAAGATTGAAAAATAAACGGTGGTATGATCGATGTGAATGCAGACAGTAAATAAAAATAATTAAGTTTCCTTTACAGATATTTATTTTTAACGTTCTATCATTAGAACGAGACAAATTTATGAGCAAAATTCTTATTTTTTGTTAAAAAAATAATCACAGTTTGTTATAAACGAAATTGCTGAAGACTTTATCGAATAGTAATAATAAACAAATAATAGTTCATAAAAAAGTTTTCGACATAGCTCAGTTTGCAAGAATATGTGTTCAAATTATTTTTTTATGTTTTAAGAATCTTTTAAATTGCGTCGTTCTTTCAATGAAATAAAAAGGGGATTTGGCCAGATTGAAATAAACACTCTATAACAAAAAAATTGACGCACCAAGAAGGAAGTGTCCGATTAAAACGAAAATTTGTGGATAGGAAGACAATGTGCAGAATAATAAATGATTAAAATTTCAGAACAATTGAATAATTTATTGCAGAGTTACAGAAACAAGTTCAATAAGATGTTGACCCCTCTCCAGCCTGAATACAAGCTGCCACACGGCGTGGCATAGACCGATAAAGCTCCCGGATGATCTCTTGCGGTATTTCCTGCCAAATTCAATCCAATTGTCGAACGAGGTCATCAACATTCCGTGCCAGATGCAATCGCCTTCCCATCATATCCCAGACATGATCGATGGGAGAGAGATCTGGTGATCTGGCAGGCCAAGGAAGAGTTTGACAACCTTGCAGACAGTTCATAGCAACACGTGCCGTATGTGGTCTGGCATTGACCTGCTGAAAAACCAGCCCAGGGTGCTGCAAAAGGAACGGTAGCAAAACAGGTCTTAGGATGTCGTCGACGTACCGCTGTGCAGTAAGTGTACCTCTAATGATGAACAAAGGGGTCCGACTGTCAAAGGAAATAACACCCCATACCATAATGCTTTGTTGAGGGCTGGTGTGGAGTGCAATAGTGTAGGCAGGATCCCCCCTCCGCCCCGTGCCTCTCCAAACACGTCTTCGATGATCGTCAGGACACAGTTGGAAGCGGGATTCGTCGCTAAGGACTATGCGTCCCCAGTCGGTATCATTCCAGCCATATCTGTTGAAAACACTCATGCATACGAAATTTCAAAGCAATTGGATGATTGCTTCTTGGTGCGTCAATTTTTTTTGTCATAGAGTGTAAATGGTGGTATGATCGAAACGAATATNTAGTAATAAACAAATAATAGTTTGTCTAAGGCTCTTAAATTTTGATGAATTTGTGAGCAAGGATGTTTTATTTACTTTTTTAGGGATCTTTTAAATCTTGCTGTTCTTTCAATGAAGGAAAAAGGGGACTTGGCAAGATTGGAAAATAAATGGTGGTATGATAGAAGTGAATGTAGAAATTCAGACAGTAAAGTGAGTATTAATAAGTATTTTTAATTATCTAATTAAATTGACTATTTACTTGACTATTTAAGTAAATGTTTTTCCTAAATATTTAAAGTAAGTATTTTTAACTATCTAATTAAATTGACTGTTTACTTGACTATTTAAGTAAATGTTTTTTCTAAATATTTAAAGTAACAATTTAATTTTCTTGAATTCGCATTTTAACACTAAATCTAAAGACAATATTTAATGTAATTTATCTGAAGATTAAGGCAATAATATCGATACATATCAATAATATCATACTGGTTGTCTTAAATTAGACCGATAGATTTTAAATGTTTATAATAGAATGTTTATAATAAGTTAACAGTTTAAACACCGAATTAAAAAAGGGTTATCCAAATAACTTGACATTTAACAAATACGCTGAAAAGGGTTTCTCAAAAAAGAAATTAAAAAAATTCGTGATTTTTTTTTCCTAGATTGCTTTTAAACATGTTCCATTTTTAGAACATAATCGTTGGACAAGAGCTTTTTTTATTACTATAATTATACTAGAATTACTACTAGAACTATTACTAAGTATACCTTTTTATTAAACATAAAATTATTAATATATTCCTGAGATATACATTATAATAGTACAGGAAATATATCAAAGATGACTCACATCGTGAGTTCACGAAAGTTTTGGAAATTAGTTCTCGGCTCTTCAGTTCTTCTGATTTGTCAAATTTCTTTTTCATATTCGAATTTATAGTTAGTTTTTCACTTTTTTGCATTTATTTGCACTTGTTTCAGGGATGTGATTATCCATTTTGTTTCAAATTTTATTTATAATGGGGGGGGGGTTATAATTAAAATTCAACTTTGAAAAGATTATACAAGAAAAACTACTGAACCGAATGTTATTTAACTAAGGAGGTCATAGAAATTTATTTTCAGCAAGAAAAAAAAAACCAGGGGTTGGATTTAAATCGTATTACTGCAAACTCAACAGTAGCTCTTAGAAAATCAGGTGGAATGTCATGGACATATCTGTGTCAATCCTTCAATTCTGCCAAATTTTTCACAACATTACGGTGCAACAGTAAATAAGTTAGACTCTGACCTTATTTCATTTAACAATATTGCATATAGCACTACTTTTTTAATTTTCTTAGCGGAAAATAAATTGAAATAATCTCCTTTAAATTATTATCAAGTTTGAACACATTTGGTACAGTAGTTTTCTTTTTATGACCATATCAAAAAAGTTTTTTATTATAACCACCCTGTACATTCGAAGCATTATCGACCATTCCATATCATAGCAAAAAGATCATATCATATCACTTCATATCGAATCAAAATAAGTTTCTAATTAGGTGATTGTTTCGTGTGTCATTAGGCTTCTCCTAGACATGGGGCTAACAACAAGCAAAAATTCAAATGAGACTGATACGAAAGTGAGGTACTTTTCTTTAACTCAAGCGGTTTCAAAACATGGATATCTAATCTGTATAAATTACGAGAATCAGGAACAATGTCAATAGCAACGAGCTATTCAATGCAAGTGTAGAGAACTTAATATAAAACCCCTTCAAGCATTGAGAAATATATTAACAAAAGAATATGACACTCTTTTAAAAGAAATAATTTTATCAGAAAGGAGTTTTCTTTTAATATCTAGAAGTCGAACAAAAGAGAAAATAATCAGTATTGAATAGGTGCGTATTTTGCAATACTATCTAAGTATTATTGTTATCCTCTGTCACTTATTATCAACTATCTGCTTATTAATTTTATTTCTTGACCTTCAAGGTTAAAAGATTCTGAACTCAGACAAATTTGAATCCCCTACGCTATTAATTACGTATCATATAAAATCAATTCATAGAAAAGCTCAAAACATAGCGCATTGAATCACATGAAATCCAAACATAGAACTCTGGATCTGCAAGTATTCTATTTCGTTTTAAAACTAATATTTTTATCATAAAACTTTAAGTTGAAATTTTGAAAAAAATGCCAGAGTTTTAATCGACTTACAGCACCATCTGTCTCAAAAACTTCGAACTAAACTCAGAATAGCTGCGGAAAAACTCTATTTCCTGTCATTTAAATTTTTGCTAGAATTTACTTCTTCTGAAAATGCTTTCATGTCATTTTTGTAAAACTATTATCGAATTTAGGATACCGCTTATTTTTAATTGTTTTTTTTTCAAGAGAAATTTTTTCTCTGTTATTGGCGTACGAATCAAAGGTAATAACAATTGAAGCACTGTTCCGGATGTTCCATAATCACTCTTCTAAGGTTATACTTGAAAATCTCAGTTGATTTTTAATTCACAAAATTATTCTCACAAACTCTCATGAATGTTCTCAAATACCCTCTTGGTTATTTATGAATAGCAGAATCTGACGAAATGTCGTTTAGAGCTAAGAAATTACGTAATTATTGCGAATTGTGCAAGGTCTGCAGACCATTTAATGAGGATAAAAAATAAGATGATCAGAAATTGTTATAGTTATATTTATGAATTATATATAATTTATGAATATATTCAATTTATAATAGCATTTACGTTGGCTGTAATATATGTTTATACATAATTTTAGTAGATATCTTGAAAAAAAACCTATTTTATTTAATTACATATACCTAACTTAGTTTTATAGGTTCTATTACTCTAAAAGCATGCAAGATATATTCTCCTTGACTTTAAGTACGCAACGCGTGAATCGTAGCAACCAAAATAGTATTCAGGAATATGCACCCTCACTTTTGTTTGATATATGCAGAAAAATAGTGCAACATAATTTTTTACGAAGATAATGTAATTTTGTCCCTCGAAAGAATATTTAAAAAAAAAAGCTGATGGCTTCTTGAAAAAAATCTTCAAATTTTGTAATTTATCGAAAATTTAAAAAAAAATGTATGGACAATGTAGCTATGCATTAATGGTTTGCATTTTGCAAGATTTAAAATTTGCTATTAATTCGAGAAGCTGAAAGCTATTTCAAATATAAAAAAAAGAGTTTCGGAAAACGTTACTAATTATCGTTATCTAAACGAACCTGCAAAAATATTTATAAATAGATAAGTAATAAAAAATTTACTTTGAAAATGGTTTAATTAATCTATCTAGTTAAATTTAGCTAAAATTAGGTAAAATTCTGATGTATAATATATTTTTATATCCATTGCAATGGCCGGGATAGCCTGATCCGAATGAATGCAGCAGATAAATATTTTCATGTTGTAGTCTTTTAATGCATGATTCTTGGTTTAGTAAATTCAATTTATAAAGTTTTGGTCTGGTTTTAGTTTTTTTTCTATTGAAATACTGATTTGAAAAGTCACTTTCAGAGATTCCAACTGCTCCGAATTCAATTAAATATTTTGAAAAACGGTAGTGAACAGCAAACTAAAATTAGAAGATTTTCCTTTAATACTACCAACTTTTTTAAGAGCTCATCACGTCGAAACTGTAGAATGGTAGAAATCACATAAATCTCGGTGCGCTGCCGCAAAGCGGCATTAACCGATTCATCGGTAGTAATAAATCGATGATGAGGAGGAATGGAGAAGGGAGGAGAGGGGGTGCCCAGCACCAAAAATTCGAGAGGGGGTTCGAGTGACATGGAGAATCAAGAAATGTAGTGGGGCATGGGGTATAATTAAACTACAATGTAATCATAAACAATATAAAATAAAATAATCATGAAGATTATGATAATCGATAATATTCAGGATGGTCAGGGTTATATATAAAATATATACATATGTTTTCAACGCCCGATAATCACGTCGATACTGTGAAAAGTGGCATATAAAATAAACTTATGAATTATTCAGAGGTAGTGGTGAGTTAAAACACTGTAAATCGAATTTAATAAACCAAGAATCATGCATAAGAAGCAAGTTGTCTTGAACAAGCTGGCATCTCTGTACTTTGTTTCTGTTAAGCCGTGTTAAGACTTACAAAAAGTTGGCAAAATTCGCCGAAAATCTACAAATTTTAGTTTGTAGTTTTCGACCGTATTTTGAAATATACTGTTGAATCTGGAGCAGTTGGCATCTCCGTATTCATTGTATATTCATAAAAAATTCGGTACGTGCAGTTACTAAAAGTGAATAATTGAAAAAATGACGTTTTCCGAAGTAATTTTTTTTGCAAAAACGAGTCAGCTCTTCATGTGGAATTTATAGCTAACTTACGTTAAAAGATAGTAGTATACGAACTTTTTCTGCATATATAAATAAATATATATGCAGGAAAAGTATATATATATATGTAAAATGATGCAGTCGGACCGAGCAGGGAAACAGACACAGGATTTTAATTAACTCAGAGTAAGTTTTATTTGATCATTCTTAGTTGAGTGGGAGCGAAAAAGTGATGTTTACTCCATCAGCAAACAGTCTTTCTGGTAGGGAAAATCTTGCAAAAAATCCTAAAATGTCTCNCAAGTTGTCTTGAGCAAGTTGGCAAAATTTGCCGAAAATCGAGCGTATTTTGAAATATACTGTTGAATCTGCAGCAGTTGGCATATATATATATATATATATATATTTCTCTGAAATAACTCAGATCTAATTCGACTATAGAAAATAAAGTTTCGATAAACGACGCAAATTATTGGTTTCTTATTCCTTTCTAAATTAGGCAACGAAAAAATAATGTATGAATAAATTTGCAGTAAAAAATTTGCTTCGAAAATGTTTTAATTAATCAAACTAGTTAAATTTGGATAAAAAAAACTGAACCTTTGGATGTATAACATATTTTTATTTCCTAGACAATTAAAATGGATCGTAATTATTTGCGAAATTTTCACAAAGTGAAAAATATTGGTCTGAATGATATTCATTATATATTCATTAACAATTCAGTGACCATATTTGAGGAATATTTCGTATAATTGAATATATGAAAAAGGAATGTTTTCCAAATGATCATTTTTCCCATACTCAAATCAGTTCTTCATCTGGAATTTACAACTAACTTATTTTTAAATATAGTACCATACGAGATTTTCATACAATTTTTAATACTTATTTAATTCAACTGCGCTATAATTCCTTGATGGCACATATAGATTTTTTCATTATACTTGGGATGGATAATATTCAAAAACAAAATTTTCTCCAATTTACCTGATTATATTAAGAAAATGAATAATAATAACAATGTATTTTTTGGCAAGTACTCACTTTTGAAAAAAGCTCCATAGTAAGCAAAACCAATTTTACTAACAGTGTATCTGAATATACGTCATAAATCAAAAATTTCGGTAATTTCAGATACGTTTAACTAGTTAATACAATAGAATCGTTTTCGAAGTAGATTTGCGGAACTAAACTATTAATACAATAACCTACTAACCATATATCCATGTCATCAAATAATGCAAAAATTCTCTACACCAATTTATCTATTAAATCTCAAGGGCGAAACTATTCATTTCCCATCATTATCTCAACCACCTTGTTTCAACCTTATCGATAATTTATACAATTTTTTTTTCGCCGCGTAATTTAGAAAGAAGAAGCTACCGGTAACTTTCATTTTGAGTTAATTATGTAGTTCACTAACTCAGAATAAATGATGTCAAAATTTCAACAAAAACTTTTTAAGGTAATGCCAAATTCGTTCATAATAAGGCTGGTTTGCTTGACATTATCTATAATGGCTATCTTGGGGGTGAATTTGAAACAGGATACGAGTTCTGCATTGTTTGAATATTTTATAAGGAATATCTTTTCATTTTTATAAGCTATCATACACATAGAATGCATCCTGTCAGCTGTCATAATCTGTAGGCATACAAAATTATGAAGAATTGTTGTTTGGTATTTTTGATTATATTGCTAATCAAATTGTTTAACAATTACCGAACTAATATTTATTCGTCGATTTAAATTAATCTGACATTAAAATATATTTACAAAGTGTAAACCCTTTGATTAAAATGAAAATTTTGTTCTAAAACAACTAAAATCATCATCATCATAGTTGGCCAGACCAACGCCTCCTATAACTGAAAGCATCCACACGGTTTTTTATAGGTAGTCCGATCAGACCACTGTGAAGATTATTCACTTTCCGAACGAATCATTTAATACAAAATTTAGTTAAAATAAGAAAGTGGTAACAAATATATGGCTAAAAATATCTTTTATTTATGAATATTATTGGTTTGCCTTATTCACTTGTCAACCACTACAGATTCAATTCTCAAATATATATGATAAATTTCTCTCAATTACTTTTATAATAGGTTTTGGGTTCATGCACACAACTGGTTCACTTTTTAAGCAGTTTGCGCTGACTACTTATAAAAGACCGTGTGGAGGCTTTTTGATGTAGGAGGTGATGTCTTCTCTGTAGATTTTTCCATGACGACTTCTGATTCACCTTTGATTTCCAATTCTTTTCATTAATTACGAGAAAATCAGACTCCACTGAGTCAGCCCATCTAATCCGCGGCCTTTCCCGCTTTCTTGTTCCAGTGGGTCTAAAAAGCAGTACCTTTTTTTATTGTATTGTCATCACTCATTCGAAACACGTGGGCCATCCAATTCATTCTATTTATTTCTATATATTTAATAATATCAGGTTGTTTATAAACCTTGTACAGTTCAAAGTTAAATCTTCTTCTCCAGTTATTGTTTTCATTTGCACCACCAAGTATACTCCACAAAATCTTTCTCTCAAATATTGGGATTCAATTTTCCTCCTGTTTTGTCATTGTCCAAGCCTCAGAAGCGTATGTCAAGAATGGCCGGACAAGAGTTNGAGAGCCAATGTCTTCCTCTGTAGATTTCTCCATGACGACTTCACCTTTGATCTCCAATTCTTTTCATTAATTACGAGAAAATCAGACTCCACTGAGTCAGTCCATCTCTACCGCGGCCTTTCCCGCTTTCTTGTTCCAGTGGGTCTAAAATGCAGTACCTTTTTTTATTGTATTGTCTTCACTCATTCGAAACACGTGGGCCATCCAATTCATTCTATTTATTTTTATATATTTAATAATATCAGGTTGTTTATAAATCTTGTACAGTTCAAAGTTAAATCTCCTTCTCCAGTTATTATTTTCATTTACACCACCAAGTATACTCCACAAAATCTTTCTCTCAAATATTGGGATTCAATTTTCCTCCTGTTTTGTCATTGTCCAAGCCTCAGAAGCGTATGTCAAGAATGGCCGGGCAAGAGTTTTGTAGATTAAGAACTCTGCTTCTCTAGAAAGAAACCTAGATTTAATAAATCTTCTCAGCCCATAAACTGCACTATTTGCCTGATAGAGTCGGTTTCTTATTTCAGGAGTAATTCTGTTGCCAATGTTAGTAATAAAACAACTGAAATATGTATCTCAAAATCTATTTTTGCCTGGCGTCGTCTTTGAAGTCGGTTTCATAAAAAAACTTGGAGCACAGAGGATAGACAATGCAGCTAATCCTGGTTATAGTTGGTCTAGAGGGACTTTGCTACTCGATCAAACCAAGCATAGTAGTGAGGTAAAACTCTAAGTGGTAGACGAGTCATGGGTTAGAATCCTCTTACGATTGTGCAACTGTTGCAAGTTTTAATATTTTTTTCTCGACATGTAATGCAAATTTGGGTAAGTTCCATCAAAAAGTTCATCGCGAAGGCTAGTTTGTCTCAATATTTGATTGACAAGTTCTTCTGGGTTAGGTTCAAAATTACAAGGTTATAGAGTTGAACATTGATAGTTGTAAATCAAAAATTGCAGCAGTTCAGTACTGGTAAAAAATAAAATATATTTCTAACATTCATCCTGATCATTTATCGCTTCAACAGCGATGATACTGCGACAGAAAAGCTTAAGAAAAGTAGGATTTAGTTTAATTAATAATTAATTTTTCAATTAAACTATCTATTATTAAATTCCACCATATCGTCGCTTTGAAACTATACCGTGGTAACTCAAAAAAGCTAGTTTTTCAGGAGAGCGATTTCAATTTTTCCGCGCCCATGCTAATCGCGGCAATGCGATGACGATTTATCTGCTCTCTAAATTAACTTTATGGAGATATAAAGATAACAAGTTGTTTTTCTAAAAGGGTGACTTTTTTTACTCAAAATGAAACAAAAATCTCATTTTTCGACTTTTTTGAGTTACAGCGGTTTAGTTTCAAAGCGACGATATATTGATTTTAACACTAGGTTTACGGGACGCGTCATTTTGACGTATTTCGAGTTTTGTAAGGAAAATTATAAAACCCGTTTGAATTTTTATTTTATCTCTTGTAATGACTTTAAACCATTGATCGAGGTAAATATATATTGAAGTCTATTTCCTTCAAAAGCGTTGAAATATTGATATTCTCCTTGTGGTATACCTATCTCTACAGATATGCGTCAATTCGATGCGATCGTAATTTAGACAAAATTTTGAGTAAACATGCAACTATCACATCAATAATAAATAGGAATTAATCGACAATACTTCGATCCGTTATCCGCTATCGTTATCTCAAATGAAACAAGCGATAAACAACTATTGCCGATAAGCAATAATGGAAAGAACAAGCGCAGAATGTCAATCGACGTCAGACAACACCTCCTAGAAAAGAGTAGGCCTCTGCACGGGTTACCATAAATATCCTTTAGTAGTCCAAACGTAATGACATATTTCGTATTTTCAACCACTGCGCAGCTTAGTACCCCGAACGTAATGACATCTTTCTTATTTTTCATCAACTGCGCAGTTAACTTCGTCACATCGGACTACTAATTTGATCCGTGCTGAGGCCTTCATTATTCTAGGAGGTATTGCGTCAGAGCGTCAGATTTTGAAGGTTTCAATTGCTTAGTTCGAGTATTGAAAAATTAAATACTAGAATATTTCATAAATATATCTCTCATATTTTCATTTTTTTTTCTTATAGTATATAATTACATTGGTTTCTAAGTGCAGAGATGTCAACCGCTCCGGACACGCCAAATTAATTAAAAAAACTGTAAATAACTCAACCGGTTAACGCCCAGCGTCATATATTTAGAACAGTTCCTTTTTTCAAAGACAATCATTGTGGTGGAAAACTTTTTTCAGTATTTTCATTTATCTGAGTGAATTAAAGGATTCTAGAATACCACAATGATTTAGTTATTTCTGATTAGATCTAGAATTCTAAGAAACAAGTACTTTTTGATCTATCAAAGACTTTTTGAATGCCTTAACAGTAGAAAAACCAATTAATTTCTATAATATATTATACCAATTTTTCCATAAAACCATTTTTTGCATCATTTCAATTTATAAATTCGGGACAAAACGGGTTAAGTAAATTTTGCAAATAAAAAGTGGTGAATCATGAAAGCCTGCGAATTATTTAGAAATAGTGGTGGATAAAAATCTACTAAATTGAATTTATTAAATTAAGAATCGCAATTATATATATACTTCCATGCGTCAAATTGACGCGTGTTCGTAGAGATAAGTATACATACCTGCCAACTCTCCCGGATTTAAACGGAGATTTTATTTTCATATTAAAAGTGGCAGTAAATATATACTATTTTTTCTTTTATAAATTTAATTTTTAAATGATTTTGATCACCACTATTCTTACAAAAATTAAGCTTATATATTAATATGCGTTACTATCATCGTTGTGAACTTAATTTTTTTCAAATACAACGTATTCGTTAGCATAAAATTGAAGTTTTAATTCTATTTTAATACCACTGAGAAAAGCGATAATGGAAGGGATTAAAAGTTGGCAGGTCTGAGTATATAAGAAATGTCCGTAAACTTAGTGTTAATAAGGACATTTCTATTTTATTACAACTGACAACAATTTATGAAATGATCATATGCACGCAGGGCTGAAAGCTTATATATACCAAAACGGAAAAGAGCAAAACCTGGTACGAAAGACATTTCATTCTAGCATTTTTTAGAGAAAAATATAACTTCTGTAACTACCGAGATATTTTTTGTAATTATAGCATACATATATAACTGCTTTTTTTTTTTTTTTTTTTTTCTTTTTTTTTTTTTAATTTATTNTTTTTTTTTTTTCTTCTTGAGAAAAAGCAGTCACCCCAGAGACTCTGTATACAAACTGGTTTCATTTTCTAATTTTACTGTAATTTCACGATGAATGGGATATGGGTCTTCTGCACGGCCCAGGTGCCCAGCTTTTGTTAAATAAAGTAGATATTCAGAGGTGCCAACTTGCTCCGGACAGCGAATATATATTTTAAAGAGGTAGTTTATCAATTGTAATTCTTGGTTTAATAAATTCTATTTAGTGGATGTTTATCCACCACTATTTCTTAATAATTCGTAGGTTTATATAGTTCACCACTTTATAGTACTAATGTCATGCTACACCTATTTAAAAGCAAGCAATACTATTCCTATATTTGCAAAATTTGCTTTGTAATTATTTACCGTTTTTTCAATTATTTTGGCGTGTCCGGAGCAGTTGGCATCTCTGGATATTGTTAAATAGTTTGAAAAAGAGAATGGATTTACTCCGAAAAATATTTAAAACTGAAATGACTTTACTTCCAGATTTTCCTCCGTCTCGCTTTCACCCATGTATGCACGAGTAAAAATATGTAAAATCTAATAAAATTAAATAAAATTTGCAACACTTTCTCCCAAGCATATTTCACAGGGTTCATGCTGTAATTAAAATACTTAAAGGGTAGTAACAAATTTAACACTAGGTCTACGGGCGTTTCTTATATACCTATCTCTACGAACACGCGTCAATTTGACGCATGAACGAATACATATAACATCACTTACAGAGATACCAACTTCCACCGGACGCAAATATATATTTTAAAGTGGTAGTTTATCAATTGTGATTCTTGATTTAATAAAATCAATTTAGTAGATTTTTATCCACTACTATTTCTAAATAATTCGTAGGCTTACATAATTCACCACTTTATATTTTCAAAATTTACTAAGCAGCTATTTACTGTTTTTTTTACTATTTTGGCGTGTCTGAAGCAGTTGGCATCTTTGCACTAAGAAAGCAATGTAATTATATATTATAAGAGAAAAAATGAAAATATGAGATATATATTTATGAAATATTCTAGTATTTAATTTTTCAATACTCGAACTAAGCAACTGAAGCCTTCAAAATCTGACACTGATATCAACTGACATTCTGTGTTTGTTCTTTCTATTATTGCTTATCAGCAACAGTTGTTTATCACTTGTTTCATTTGAGATAACGATATCGAATAACGGATCGAAGTTTTGTAGGTACAATCCTATTCATTATTGATGTGATAGTTGCATGTTTACTCAAAATTTTGTCTAAATTACGATCGTGTCAAATTGACGGGTATCTGTAGAGATAAGTATACCACAAAGAGAATTTCAATATGTCAACACTTTTGAAGAAAATAGACTTCCATATATATTTACCTCGATCAATGGATGAAAGTCATTACAAGAGATAAAATAAAAATACACACGGGTTTTGTAATTTTCCTTATTAAATTCGAAATGCGTCAAAATGACGGGTCCCGTAAACCTAGTGTAAAGAAAATGAAAAGAATTTTAAAAAAAATAGTATTCTTTACTAGTCTTATTATTTCCTAATAAATATATCAAATGTAAAATAAATTGCTTCGTGAAAGTTAATGAAATGCAGGGATGCCAACTTGCTCCGCTCGGTAAAATAGTATTTTCTAGTGGTAGCGAAATTTAAGTTACTTTCAGTTTAGTATTTTCCATTTTAGGTAATTTTTTCACCACTAAATATCAAAAATTATAAGTATCATATAAAACGTAACGTTTCAGCATCAATCTACTGGTTGCTTTATTAAAAAGTGGGCGTAACTATCCTTCTCTAAAGAATTTTACTATATATTTTGCTGTCCCTTTATTAAAACTATTCCAGAAAGCGGAGCAATTGGCTTCCCTGGAAATGTGCTTATATTTGATTTTTTACACGTCACTGCAAGCTAATAACAGGGCTGCTACTTATCTGTAAAAGATAAAAAACTGATAGTATTAACACTTCATTTATTTTTTTTTTCTTATTGAAAATTGATTCTCCATGACAATCACTATTCATAAGTAATGTATTTAGATACTGCATCGATATTGACACGTTGAGCGCAGCGCCAGTCAGCTGACGCAGGACTTTTTATTTAGGCCGCGTCAACCACCGGTGGCTGACACTGAAATTACATTTAGGCAGCGTCAACCACCGGCGGCTGACACTGACCTTTCACATAGGCCGCGAAAAACAGCTGGTTGGCAGTGTATAACATGATATAGNTTTATAATTATCATTATAATTCAAAAAGTTAATTGGAATAACCCGAGTATTGCTACCACTTTAAATATGAAAATAAAATCTTCCGGAAAATCCGGAAGAGTTGGCAGGTATGGTAGTTGTTTACCGTTTTTTAAATTATTATGGCACGCCAGGAGCATTTGGAATCTCTGTAAAATGTCTGAAAAAAGTGGTGAATTATCTATGCCTAATAATTGTTTAAAAATAGTGGTGGATAAAAATCTACTAAATTGAATTTATTAAACCAAGAATCACAATAATTAAGTAAATTTTGAATAAATTTTCTGCGATTCCATAAAAGAGAGTAAATTTTATAGTTCTATATCATATTATACGCTGTCAGCCAGCTGTTTTTCGCCGCCTATGTGAAAAATCAGTGTCAGCCTAAATGTAATTTCAGTGTCAGCCACTGATGGCTGACGCGGCGCTCAACGTGTTAATGACGAGGTTTGTCTACCACTGAATTGATTTAAAATGATATAGATTTCCATGATGTGTAAATGACTTAAACATTAATAAAACATATCTGATTAGCATGCAGTGATGCCGTTTGGAGTTACAAAATTTTAAAAACATTTATTGACTAAATAGTTTTTCACACCTAATAAGATCACTAAAAAAAGAAAGAAAAGTTAAGGTGTCTCACATCTATTTTTCTCCCAATTTTGAAGCTGTTCAAAAAACATATTTGATGAATGGCAAGTTAACATTTTTACTTCTACCAATTATTTTATAAAATATTTGCTACCACTAATTTTTTAAATAAAAAGCTTTCAAATATAATAAGTTTGACAGTATATCAGGGCATCTTCGATATCAATATCGTTATCAGGAAAAACGTGACACTAATCGTTGCGTGATAGTAACAAGAATAGATCGTTTTTTTTTCTATGCGTTATTACATCTGAGGTTACAACAAAAGTTTCTTTTTTCAAATTTAATAAGACAAATTGAATTTTTATAAGATTTTTAATTAATATTTATAAGCAAGATCATTTGCTTATCTCGCCGTTGAATTGTTATTTATACGTAGTTGTGTACTAATTCTTTTATTTACTAACGTATTAAATTTTTGCCCTCGAAATGTGACTTTCAGGTACCTCTGCCACCTCTAAATTTTAACATTTTAAAGCATATTTATGTATAGCGATCACTATATTTTGTGGTCTCCATATGGTAGGTATGTAAACGAGTATTATGTTACAAACTTTTAGCGTTGCGTCCTTGTTTTTTAACCTTTTAAAGGACCTTGAGTGCAAAGGGATAAAACTATTATAAATCACTCCTTGGAGGAAAGGTACTTTTGTCTTCGGCATTATATTGCTAAGATGATGTGGTGGGTAGAGTCTTCTCATATCATGGCATAGGCTGGAGTTCAGTTCCCCGTTATTTTGAGCAGACGTCGGATCAGAATGCATATTTGTAAATCCTGTATAGAGATTCAAAATCACATCTAATGCATTATCCACGTTGAGGGCTTTAACGCAAGGAAATTCTGCTCTTGAATGGGAATGAGTTTCAATCTAAATTGTAAAATAATTGTAGAATACACTTGTTGCAATTACATTTTTGTTGCAATTATACAAGTACTTGGAATTAATTGATTCGGATGTGCCGATTTCAAATCTGAATGTACTTATGTCCGGAAAGCTACAGAGGTTTCTAGTCGTCTTTTTGGTTGATCCAAATTTTGCATGGATAAATATTACATCATTTCTAAAAGCTTCGTGCATTATCTTTTGAACTGTGTCAAGAGTTTTTAAATGCAAAATCTTCCGAAATACTTCTTTCAAAAATTATGATTGTTTATATAGAAGTATTATATAAATATGTTCATATTTTTGTCCGACTTTTGTAGGTGTGAGGCTAGTAAGAACGTGTATAATATAAATAGATGCTATAAATAGGAATCTCATGAGTTTTATACAGTAGTAAATTTAACATAATTTTATCTAGAATTTCCTTTTTTAAAAGTCTGATGTAACTCAGTTCGCCTTTATATATATATATATATATATATGCATNTATATATATATATATATATATATATATATATATTCAGACTGCCTATTTTTAATTTCATAAGATTTTTTTAACTTTCACTCTTAAAAAAAATTATAAGCTTTTATTTCAAGGTCATTTCCTTGAGTACTCCAATTAATATTCTGTCGGAAATATGAATCACTTATCTTCCTGAAACTACGGATAATTCGCCGAGTCTCTATTTGAGGCGATGATCTCAACGATGCTAAATTGTTTCACTTAGCTAAAAAAAATATTTTCTAGTGATAACGAAATGTTATTTTTAGTAGAGTATTTTTAATTTTAAATAATTCTTCCACCACTACGTAACAAGAATTCAAAGTATTATATGAAACGCAACTTTTTGGCAGCAATCTTTAAAGGAGTGGGCATTTTTATTCTACAAGGTTTGCTATTTAATTCGCTATCAATTTATTACTACTTTTGCAGAAAATGGAGCAATTGGCATACCTGTGATTTGCTTTTATTTGCTACCACTATTTACAAATTTCCTAATGACGATGAGTTTTTGCAATATTTTAGTAGTGTAGTGAATTGAATATATTTTAGAAAAAAAATTTAAGGAAATCAGTGTTTCAGCTAACCAGATAATTTCGTTGATAATTGAATTGATTTAGATGACAAACGAATTATATGGTTAGTTAAAAAATTAATTGAAAATTTGTTGTTTATGACCAAATATAACTAATTGAGCAGTGGTGGCTCAGGTTATAGAGCATACACCATCTAATGAGTTGACCCAGGTCCGAATCCCAGTAAGGGCTGGTTGTTATGAATTCTGCAACATTGCTGACTTAAAATATCCTCGGTGGTAGACGGATCATGTGTTAGAATCTCCTTGCCGTTTGACAAACCGAGGGAGGTTTCCTTTTTCCCCCATTGTAGTGCAAATGGGGGCTAGTTCCAACAGAAAGTCCTTCACGAAGACTAGTTTGCCTCGATGCTATATCCAGGAGTTCTCTTGTCTTCTTGGTTGGGTTCAAAATTACAAAGCTACGGAATAGAGCTTTGATAGTTGTAAACTCAAAATTGAGTCGGCGTTTCAACACCAGTTGTAAAATAAAATAAAATATAATTAATTATATAATTAAAATATTTTTGTGTCTAAAGGAAATAAATTTAAAAAAAGAAATAAATGAGTAACTTTTTATCTGCTTCAGAAAAGAAAGATATGGAGAGCTAGAATGTTGGCGGGTAATGGAATAAATTTTTTTATGACTCGCGGAAATCATGTTATATAAAGAAAAAAAGAAAGAAATCCCATCTTCGTTTTCTTAGATGTTCTTTCTTCCGTCTTTTTGCTTGAAAGAAGGAACAAAAAAATTAAAAGCTTTAACAAAAATGAAAATGTTTTCAGACTTCTTAGTTTTAATTTCATAACGTTTTTAAGTTTTTACTTTTAAAAAAGCGTATTTACTCTATCGATAAAATCTGACAGTTTATGCTAGCGTCATTTATATTCATAGCTGATCTATTTCATTGTACAATTTAGACTTGAAACTAAGGACATTTCCCTAAATGCTCCAATTTATATTCCGCTCGAAATATAAATCAGTTGTCTTTTTATCTAAGTTAGATCTGATTGTCCAAGATGATCGAAAAATATTTTATTCATATGAATAGTATTAAGATTTGCGCGTAAGAACATTGTAGCAATATATGTTGAAAAAATGCTCAATGCATGTGTGAAAGTCGTTAATTTAACAGAACTATATTTAGGGATTTGATGTGTGATATCAAATATCATATCGACATCATAAGATGTTTTGAAATTTTACTCACAAATGAGTTGAATTTAAAATGAGAGAGAACTACTTTTAGTTTAGAAATGTTACAGTGCACTAAGATAAACGAACCACCCTGTGTAATTTTTTATCAAATGATTGGAGCTTCATGTCCCAGGACTCAATTTTAAAGGTTCATAGTGATGACCTCAAATATGCTAATTAAATAGTACAAACGAAGTTTTAAGTTACAAAATCAGACAAAAAATATAGTTTCTTTTTTTTTTATCTAAGATTCATCTTTTTTAAGAACACAAACAAAAATAAATTTCAAAAATTACCTTTGTTTAATAGTTTTCAACAAGTACAGTTGCGCAAGAAAATTAACGGACCACCCTGAAAAACTTATGATCCAAATGTTCGGATCTTCACGTTCTAAGACAAAATCTAATTGATTATTTAAATACGCTAATTAATTAGTGCAGACGATATTTTAAGTTGGGAAATCAGATACAAAAACGTGCTTTTCATGAATAAATATACCTTGTTTTCGACTGATTTGGATTTCTGAACTCCAAAATATAGGGGGTAGCTGCAATGTCTCCTATAGCCATAGGAGGTTTTTTTTTAATGATGAATACATTACGGTAAATACAATCGTTTAAAGGAATTAATAGCATAACTTCCAACATTTGAGGTAGTAGCGAAAGAGTTGTTCATGTGTTAGTGTTTTTTTTAAAACAATGGAAATTTTATAAAACTTTTTTTCAGAATTGAAGAACATAGTCATTTGTCTATCTCACCTTTTATACTGGAGATGGACAGATATGGAAACACTTCTATATTGGCTCTCCGGAATCGATTATTTTCAGCAGCTGGCGTTTTTGATGGTTTTGCGTGGCAAAACTGGTGGCATAATTCGAAAGATCAAGGTTTAGGGGAGTTGGTAGAGCATATTACAATAACGCTAAAACTGACCTTTTTCAATGCATCTTTTCTAGGAGACAACTTATGAAATCATTTTGAAATTTTTTGAGGATATGTAAGATTTCAACATTTTTTTGCTGTTACAATGTCTTAGCTGTTGTATGTAATGTTTTAGCATTAACAAGAATAATTGTTAAATTATGATATACTTTTAATCAAAAATGATGAAACTTTTTAAAAACTTGTAAGTTCTCAGTTCATACTTTTCTTTAAAAAAAGTTCTGTCAAAGATATGCATTTCAGTTTTCTCATCTCAGTTTAAACATGTATAGGTAAATATTCTGTGAAAAAAGAACTGAAGCAGTATCTTGTTTAGATACTGAGAAAAGGTAACATGGAAAAAGGTCAATTTTAGCATTATTGGTACCACTGCCCAACAATAATGTAAGAATCACTTTCAGTTTATTACATTTTCTTTAATTTCTCAAGAAATACTTAAAATATTATTTTGTAACTTTAGTGACGTTTAGTTCATGCGATTTTTAATACTTAGTAATAAAATTTAAAGCTTTCAGTGGTTTGAGTGACCTACAATAACTTACGAACTAAAACAAGTATTTTGTAACAACCTATGCCAGAAAAGCAGACAATAAGCTTGCAACTTGTATCGATTACTTTAATTGTTATTTTTAATAACTGCATAAAGTTTCGTAAAACAGGATTGAATATTTATGGAGGTATGGACATTTTTACTAAAAAAAAAATAATTTTTCACCGTACTTTTTTTCATTACAGCTTTATAGATATTCAACAGTATTAAACAAAATTTTGGAAAAAATTTAAGATTTATTACAAAATTGCTGATTTAAAATTTTTGAAAAAAATCGTTAAAACTGAAAAAAGACATGAGTACTTAAGCTAATTCTTTTATAGCGCGCATGCACTGAAAAATTTTAAGAAGTTTTTTTAATAATTTTGTAGTGAATCGTATTTGCCAAATAATTAAAAAAATTATTTGAATATTTTAAAAATTTAAAAAGTTTCAAGCAATGCTCTAAGCAGTTTTTTCTTTTAAAACGATCGGGGTATTTCACAAATTTTATTATTTACCATAAATCAATTTATAATGAAAGTTAATAAATTATTTCTAGATTTAATCGAAGTAATTTTTAAATCGGTCAATAAGATTGAGAGATTTATATAAAAATGCTTATAGTGATAGTTAAAAAGGAAAGAAGCTTTAAATTTCTACACACATTTTGCTAGACGCAAACTTTGCATAAGTTAATAAAACGTAATTTTTGAAAACTTTAAAATTGATTTTTTAAATTTTGTCAACAATTTTGCAACGTAAAATCTTCCAAAATGCTCCTTAAAAATATTGTTTATGTAAAGTTAGAGTGGAGGCGCTTCCATATTTTGTTTTGAACTTCTGCATACCTGTAAAGGTTATGTATGTCTTAGTGGCCAAAATACATTCAATTTTAATATAACTAAAATTAAATATCCTCACTAAGAAATATATTTTTTGAAACTACGGAAACCGTATCAATTGGAGGGTATGCAATAGAAAAGGTAATGCAATAGCAGATATATTTTGCAGATAGTAGATAGTAGATATATTGCAATACAGAGGTGTGCAATGGTAAATATATTTTGGGAATTATATATGGTAGAATATAAATCCCAAAATATATCTATTTCAAATTCTATTTTATTATTCTTCTCTCTATTTCGAATTATGTTAAAAGTAAAAATATATAATAAAAATTTTTTTTTTAATGATTTATTAAATAGTATACTATTAAAAGTTTTTTTTAACTACTTAAATCATTTAATACATGCACGGTAAATGTTTGCCATATAATAAACTAGTAAATCTGTTTCTCTAAATAATTTGATGATTTACAAATAAATATTGGAAAGTAAAAAGTTTTATTATCTAACTCTAAATAAAGTTTATTTTCTAAATTAAAATAAAGACACTAGTTTCAACGAATAGTAAAACGGGGTCTCAACGGTAAGTGTTGAAATGAATAGTAATGCTGCAAGAAGGAATAAGAAGTTTTAACTCTTTAATAGAAATTTATTTCCCTTATTTTTCGTTTCGTTTCGGACCAAAGAGAATTTAAAATTGTCACCATTAAAATAGAGAGAAGTTTTAAAGCGAAAAGGACTTTTCTTATACTAAGAAGCTCTTTCACTCTAATTGTTGAAAAAAAATTTTGTCACATCATATTAGTGTTTAACATTTCCAATTGCATTTTAAATCAATTTATATTTGAATTGAAAAGAAACTAAATGTCTTAATGTCCAAATTTAAAAATTAAGAAGATGGTGCTTGAGAAAGAAATTAGTACTATCTATATGCTATAGACTACAAGGATTTTTCACCCTGACGCCTAATACTTTGACAATGAAAAAAAAACACTGTGTTCAGACTTCTCATTTAATTTTAACCCTTTTCGCTGAAGTGTAGTCTGCCTGGCAACACTAATTCCACAAATGTTACTAAATGTTAATGTATAATTACGTTAATGCAATCTTATGTTAATGTAAAATTAATTGCGCTTAAAAATTTAGCAACTGCTATGCTTTAAACAACAAGTTTCCAGAGAGCGATACCTTATAGTAGCCAGAACTGTTTTGTTTTTGCTCGAAACTGCTAAGAAAGAAGCACTTGTGCTACCTTTTTATTTATTTTTTTAAAAGAAACAGTTTTACTGAAAATATTACAGAAAAGAAAATTGGTTAAAATGCAAATTAGAATTTGAAAGGAGGGTTTCGATTTTCTGGTTTCTAATGACACTTGGACAAACCAAGCTAGCCAGCCATCTGCCTTTTGCGAATTGAACTAGGAAGGTGAGTTTTTCCTTTGACAAGAGAGATCCGCAAGGGTGAATCTACGTCTTTGATCTGAATCCTACTTATAGATTTCCGCACCGCTCATTCGTAAGGCACCTTCCTCAACTTAGACATAGATCGGAAGGGAAAGACATTTTCTCCATATCACTGTATCCATGTTACTGCTTTGCATCCAATCACAGGACTTTCAATTCCACAGCATTTACGTGCACGTGTATCGCATATACTCGGGATCTTAGCGGAGTCAAAGATAGAACCTCGGCACCATGGATTCTCAAATCACTGGCCTACCACAGTCGAAAGGAAGATTCAAATGGGAAACGTTACATCTATTTCAATTATTTTGGTGATTACATCAAAGCGTATGATTCCAATGAAATTGAAATAGATTTGCATTTTGTGAAGTTTTTCTCTGAAGTACAGTGTAAAAAAAAAACTTTATTTATGGCAGTTATGGAACAAAGAAATGAAATTTAAAAAAATAATACTGTGGTGTGAAATTTTAGATTGTGTATAATGACTTATCAGTGAGTCATATGAGGTGATATATATATATATATATATATATATATAAATAACAGCAGGTACTGAACTTTCGTTCTTC
>NC_092215.1:38996005-38998622 GCF_043381705.1 Parasteatoda tepidariorum
TACGAGAGATTTGTCAGCAGTTCTATAAAAATATACAGTAACAGCGTAACTGTTAATATTTTCTAAAATCGATTTCACAGCTTTAAAGAGGGATAAATAGCGATTCCGAAACACCTATTAAAAGCCTTTTTTCTTTAATATTTACAAAAGTTTGACCACTTGAAAGTTGACAAACTGAAAAAATGGGTAGACTCGCCCCGGTTTACGGTACTGCAGTAAGAACGCGATATAAAAGATCCCTCTATTTACGATTCTATTCTCTATTTACACTTCTATTTTCATATTTTGTAATCTGGCAAACATATTACGAAAATATTTTAAATCATTCTTGAAAGATTTCGGAGCATGTAAGTTCATTTGAATTCGCTATTCGCCTTATAGATTTTTTATTTTATTCTGTATTTTTCTAACATTTCATTTTCTATATTTTGTTTAATATGTTTTATTTCGTATGTATTTTATTTAATATCTTCTGCTTTCGTTTCAATTTTTTTCGGGTGCTTTGCTCTGACTATATTAATACAATATTAGAAAGCACTCCTTTATGCGGATATAATCGTGTGAGCTGATGAAGATATTATATCTTTTCAATATTTTGTTTTCCAGATTTTTTTATTTTTTTTAAATGAATATTTTTAGAAATATTTTATTCTAATAATTTTTTCTTCTTCACTTTTCATTAATCTTTATTATATTATTTTCTATGTTTTAACTATATTTTTAATATAATTATAAAATTCGTCTATCTAAAAATAATTCTAAACTGACATACATACATATATTATTTTATTTATTGATTTTTTTCCTTTTTAAAACTAAATGAATTTAAGTTTATTTTTTGTCAAAAAATACTTGAAAAGTTCAAACCAATTTTTATATATATATTAAAATATGATATAATTAAGAAAATATTACTTTTTTTCAAAATTTTAATCTGTAATAAAAATTGTATTTGATATTAATATTTAAAATTTTTCCTGGTTAATCTCTTTTGGAACTAATTCAAACGGCATTGCATCGAATTGTTTTATCATAGTGGGATAGAAAAAAAGTTTTAATTCTTATTATCTTTCATGCAAGCAAAAAATTATTGAAACATATGGCAAAAAACAAGAACTATTTGGATCAATGAAACATATTTGACCTTTAAAAGTGAAGGTTAAACAAAATACATTCTGAAAAATTAAGGTTTTTACAGAAAAAGTTTCTTCGTGTTAGCCAATTTTATTATGTGTCAAAAAGTGCGTTGCGTGAATAAGAATTAGGGCTAATAACATATTGATAGATGTAACGAAATATTTTTTTTTCCTGAATGATTATCTCATAATTTATTAACTTATTTGACTTAGAAAAGTGGAAATTGCTTATGTTACTCGAATTTTTGATACTTTCAAAAAATACTGATGCCAAAAAATGATGTCTTAATATATTACATTTACATACTTTTCGAAAATTAAATAAATAAATAAATGCTCACGATTCAAGTTTTAGCATATAGTACTTTTCATTTACAGTACTTGGAATCGTTTTGTCGTTTTTCCTTTTTTTTTTCTTATCAATTTACTTATTTATTTATTTTGATGATTGATGAATTACATTGATGTTGTTGACAAACATTACAGAAAGGTTTAAAGGATGGTAATGTTTATTTAATAAACTTTTCATTCAATTACTATTACATTTAATGAACATCTTGCGTACGAATATAGAAAGTGAAGGTTTTAAATTTCGATCTAATAAAAGAATTATTCGTACCTTTAGACTAAATACTTAAAATATGTGAAACAGGAAAAATATATAATTAGAAAAAATTATAAATATACTGACTTATCTTAAAATATTTAAAAACAATTTATATAATATATATATATATATATATGTCACGGCAACAAACAACAAATACGTCGGTGAAAGATCGAATATTTCATTACATTCTTGTACATTCGGACCCTCACCGATATATGTCGACAATCACAGATATGCTTTGGTGAATGTCCGAAATATTTATTATATTCGATTTGATATGAATTTATTCGTGGATATAATTACATTTATTCGATATTTTAACCCTTCACGGTTTTTTTTTTAAGGTTAAATGCAACTGCCCGGTATACATTTCCCCTTTATACCCTACACTGATGTTTTTTCAAGGTTAAGTGCCACTTCCCGGTATACCCTACATTGATGATTTTTAAGGTTAAGTGCCACTGCCCGGTATACATTTGCCAGGTATACCCTACACTGATGTTTTCTTAAGGTTAAGTGCCACTGCTCGCTATACATTTGTCCGTTATACCCTACACTGATGTTTTTTGAAGGTCAAGTGCCATTGCCCGGTATACATTTGCCCCATACTCCAAACACTGATGTTTCTTTTGATCTATCGTCAGTAAGTATAAAAATATAGAATAAAAATAAATATATCAAATAAATATAATAATTTAACGAATAAATTAATATAAAATTGGATATAACAAATATTTCGGACATTCACCAAAGTGACTATGTGATTGTTGACATTCACCGGTGAGAGTCAGAAATAAGGGTATTTAGCAAATATTTCGGACATACACCAAGCGACTACGTGAATGTTGACATTCTCTGAAAAGCATATTAG
>NC_092215.1:38998670-39023156 GCF_043381705.1 Parasteatoda tepidariorum
TATATATATATATATATGAAAGGTGAACGCTCTACCACTATAGCTCTGATTCTTGGTTTTGTGATTCACTTCATAGGACTTTTACTCAGCACTATTTCTAAGTAATTCAAAGTCTTACGTGAAAGGCCACTTTGTTATACTTGTGTCATCTTAAGCCTCTTAAAAAGTTGACCAAATGTACCGAAAATTTGCGAATCTTGGTTAAGAGTCTACTATTGTTCGTTTTTTAAATATTTTGTTGAATTTGGAGCTGTTGGCATCTTCACGTTTTCACTAGTTACATATTTACAGTATTCGTCCATCTCTTACACTCATTTTTCAATTAGCTATGAGCATTGTTATTTTTTTAGATTATTTAGTAAGGCTTTTATTTATTATAATGCCTAATCATAATATTATAAGGCTTTAATAATGCTTTTTATTTGTTTTTTTCTTATAATTGACAGGAATCTACACAAAATGAGCTGACATTGAGCAACGTTGCTGGTTGTTTTTACATTCTCATTGGTGGATTAATATTAGCAATGGTTGTTGCACTCATCGAATTCTGTTATAAAGCCAGACTGGAAGCAAAAAGGGCAAAAGTATGTATAATTTCTTCGAATTGCAATTATAAAAAAGAGTTATAGAAAAGTTGCAGTGCCAAATGACAAAATAAAGAACAAAGTAATTTATTCAGCTTATTTTTTTATAACTGCTAAATAAAATATTAATGCAACACAGATAATTGCTTTGCAAACATAGATTTGAATACGAAAATATAGCGCGTTAATCATTTAATGATTCTATAAAAACGTACAGAGATTGAACAAAAATATGAAAAATTTTCAGTACTTTCTACAAGCAACATTTCCTTTAGCAGCAAATGTTTTTAAAGACTTTTACACGTCAAAACTTTTGGCTCAGTTCAAACTATTATGCATGAAACTTTTCAAAAATGGCGTCATTTTTGCCAATGCAAAATTTTGATAGATCAAAACGAGGAGAAGAAGCTAACAACCTCTCTTTAGTTTTTATACCAACAATTTTGAAACCAATCAATATGATTTCAACATTTATATTAGAATGATTTTTGAATTATAGTGGTAGTAAAAAAGGTAAGAAGATTTTAATGGTAAAAAGGACCCGATATTTAAAAGCTTCCAGCATGATCTTCCAAATTCAGCCAACAGGTTTGGTGTGTTAAATCTTACTAAAAATTTGCCGCAGAAAGAAAAACAAATGTGTGGTGTTAATATAGGCGTGCTTTCATATTTTTGTCCAAAAAAGACAGATTGAAAAAAGACAAATTGCATTTTTGCTTGCTTTTGTGTGTTTTTTTTCCTCTTTAATTTTTGTTTTAAGGTCATTCTTACTAATTTACTTCTTATCATGATGGATAACGATAGGTAACTTAACATAATAAACTTTTTGTTCGCGTTTTGATGAGACTTTCCAATACTGGGTGCAGGTTCTTAGCCACTAAAAGAATTTCACTAAGTGGATATAACGAAATTCCACTGATATTTTAAATATTTTGGGAAGTAAAAACATAATTAATGGCAATTATGAAATTAAAGTGTAAATATTCACAGGATATTAATTAGTTTACATGTTTACTTTATGGCATTTCTTGTACTTTAAGGTACCACCTTTGAAATTTTAAAAGGTTAAAAAGTTGTAAAACTATTCCATTCTAGTATTCAACTCAATATTTTTTTTAAGAACGTTTCATTGCTTTTACATCTTTTAAATTATTGACCGGATTCCTGGAATTATATACAACAGTTAACTGTAAACATGGCGAGAAAGGCTTATTTTAACTCAACAATGCACTTTTTTTTTGCAATACGTATACACTAGAGCCGCGATTGTTCAGGGGATAAAGCGGTCGCCTTCCAATGAGGCGAAGCAGGTTCGAATCCCAGTCGATACGAATTCCGCATCCAGCTTGCACCGACCACAGTGCAGACGTGAAATATCCTCAGTGGTAGACGGATGATGGGTTAAAGTCCTCTTGCTGTCAAGCTTACCGTGGGAGCTTCTCGTTGTCTTCCTCTCCATGTAATGCAAATGCGGTTTAGCTCCATCAGAAAGTCCTCCACGAGGGCAAATTTCTCCCAGCACTGGATCCAGGAGTTGTCTTGTCTTCTGGATGAGGTTCAAAATTACAAGGCTACGGTGTAGAACATTAGTAGTAGTAAGCCCATAAAATTGGGTCTGCTGTTCAACGACAGTTATAATATAAAATATAAAATACGTATACACTAAGGCCGGGATAGCCTGGTTGGTATGGCACTGGGCCCATGTCCAAGGACTCGTGGGCTCGATCCCCGCCGGCCGAAGTGTCTCCGTGTAGTAAATGGTGACTGATGCACGTTAAGTCTGTCGAGTAGCAAAGTCCTCCCATAACAAATGAGTACCCCTTGGGGTATTGATCCAGGAGTTTCCTTGTCTTCTGGATTGGTTCAAAATTTCAGAGCTACGGAGTTTAACATTAGTAGTCCTGAACCCAAAATTAGGTCAGCTGTTCAACGACGGATATGAAAAAAGTACCTATGCACTATTTTTACGTCATTCAATTTAACGAGCAAAAATAACACAGGGGAGCACATTTTTTGTTCCTACATTTATATAAATACTTGATCATACATAATTCGGGTGCGGGATTCTGAAAATAGTTATGTTAGGACATCTAGATATCTTTTGAAAGAATATTTTTGGTTTATTTTATGTTTTGTCTGACTGCACAAGTTTGTAAAGAACGTATTGGTTTGTATTCACCGAGATACACTTGTCTTATCATTTTAAAATAACACTTAAGACAAAATACATATGACCTTAATGTATCCCATCATAAACTTAAATATGTTATCGCCTTTTTGCGAAAACTTCCTTCGTAGCCTAGAAACGGTAGTACTTAGTTCTAAATAGCACTTAATATTCACTTGAGTGACTTTAAAAAAAATCTTTTTCGGACTATATTATAAATTTGCATAAAAATTGCAGCTTTTGGAGCAATAGAGTTTTATCAGAAGATATTTTCTATGGAGCTCTAGCAAATTCGATATCAAGGATGCGAACATGTCCACAATCTGTTAAAATATCTCATACAACTGAAAACAATAAAGCAAAAAAATTCTGCGTGTGACCAATAAAATCAAGTATCAGAAATTTCTGACATTTTTGAATGTCTGTAGAAAAAATGAATATTTGGCATAAAAAATATTATAATGTCGCCAATTTCGGCATCTGTAGAAACACATACAGACAAAGCAGTAGGTTATTCAGCGCACGTGCTATGAAATTAATGTGACCCCAAATTTATAAAATAATAGAAAAATGCTGGCAATATTTTCCTTTCTCAAATAAAAAGCTAAGAAAAAAAACATTTTACTACACTTTTTCTGACTGTTTGAATTCAGTGGATGATGCTGTCTTGCATTAATCGAACTTTAAAAAACATACTTATTAGTCATGAAGTTATTTTTTTTATTTATTTAACTTGTTCGTATTAAAAAAAAACCTTAAAAAGTATTTTATTAAAAAAAAAACTGAATAGAACACATTTCTCATTCATATGCTACCATTCCTTTCATATAACAAGCAGTTTGAAGCAATTGACTACAGATTTCTTACGGCTGGTAATATTTTTGGTATAAATGTCGCCAGCGACACCACACAGGCGGAGATGCCAACTGCTCCGGACGCGCCATAATAATTTAAAAAACGGTAAACAACTACAAACTAAAATTTGCAGATATTGTATTAATTTTGCTTACTTTTTAAACGGTGGATCATGACTTGACTGGAGTAAAGTGGCGAATTATATAAACGTTCGAATTATTTAGAAATAGTGGTAGATTGAAAACGGATTGAAAAAATTTACCTATTGAAAAAAAAACCTATTGAAAAAATTTACACTTGACCAAGAATCATGCAGTAATAAACTACCACTCGAAAATATTTATTTGCTGTCCGGAGCAAGTTGGCATGTCTGCTTAGGTAGGTCACACTGAGGAAGCAACCAGTAAGAAAGATGGATACAGGAGGGAAATTCCCATACTTTTACATTAAGATGCGCAGAGGTTATGTGCGCATGTTAATGGATGCGCAGAGGTTCTGTGGGTATGCTTATGGAGGCGCAGAAGTGTTATGCGCTTGCTAATGGAGAAGTATAGGAATCTGTTTCTCTTATGCCTCTAACTTACAGCTCGTTTCCTCATTGTGTGGCCTGCCTTATACCACACTCGGCCACAATACTTCAAAAAGGATAAATGATATTTAGCAGCAAAATCTAATTTTTGAGAACTTTGAATTTTTGGCATTAGCTTTCACGTCAGAAAAACAATTTCAAAACCTTGGCTTGCGGATCTATAGGATGTGAGCATAACGAACTATAGTACTTTTAATATTATTACTAACACTTTTTAAAAGTTTATTCAGGCGAGTACAAAGTCTGTAATAATTTGTAAAGCTCCATTGTTATACTGGCTAGAAAAATACACTTGCCCATTAAAGATTAACTTATCAAATTCGTTAATTTGACAAACCATTTCAATTTTTTTAATGAATTTCCAGTAATATGTTTTTCAACTAATGAAATTTGCTTTATCTATATTGAGCCGAGAGTAAGAGAAAATGAGAAAGAAAAGGAAATTAAGTAATCAAAATTCTAAAATCGGTACTTTCATCAGTTTTTGCTTTTAGTTTCGTTAAAACAAATTTTTATTTTGCAGGTAAGCATGCTTGATGCTATGAAGACAAAAGTACGTTTGTCGATTTCCGGTGATCCAGATAGAGATAACGGAAGGGTACGGACTGGCTCTGTATAATTGGTACTTACAATTGGTATACATTTTGTCCATGCCTAAACTCTGCTTCCGCTTTTTTGCAACCTATTTTGCTTTTAATTCGGCTAATATTTTGCTGCACAGTTGCTAGACTATTAGGCTTCCAGCTTTCAAATAAAGAGAATAGTATCGGATTGGCTTGGTGTAATCGGTTTTACAATTGGAAAACATTTTGTCCATGCCTAAACTTTATTTCCGCTTTAATGCGACTTATTTTGCTTTTAAATCATCTTATTTTTCAGCACAGTTGTCAGGTTATTAGACGTTCAATTCTTAAATGAAGAATATGGTAGGACATGTAGAGCAAAATTACCACTCGTCATCGATTACAAGTTGCTAAAAAATTTGTTTATGGATCACTATCCAGTGACTATTTTTTCCTCCTAAAATTTGCCTCACATGCTTGAAAATACGTGATTTCAACTTCTAGTATAGATAATTACATAGAAAATCTTTCTTATTTCCTAGAAAATTCAGTTTCTTTAACCCTCCGCGTACGGCTCCTGCGATTTGAGCGAGGTATCTGTTTCATCCCCCACAACGAGTCACTTGTAAATCGCGGGAGAAGAAATTTTTCCCCTGATTTCAATAGGGATCTCGCCATTTCCCTGTGTACGACCATCATCTGATGCTTATTTTCGCTACTAGGTGGCACTAGAGGGTTCGGGAATTTCGCAAATTATATAGAAAAATTCGTTGAAGGAAGATAGTAACGCCTACTTTTTAATATAGTAACCAGTAGATTGATGCTTTAACGTTGCATTTCATATCATACTTATAATTTTTGATATTTAGTGGTGAAAAAGCTACTTAAAATGAAAAATATTAAACAAAAAGTAGCTTAAAAATCGCCCCGTATATCTGGACTGGAAAGTATAAAAACTGAGCCGAACGTGGAGGGTTAACACTGTTTTATAATTTTAGATGGGATGAATTTGGATATAAATGTTTCCTTGTTGTTCTTAAAGAATATGCTAGAACAAATTGGGCAAAATTAGCTCTCACCTCCGGCTATAGGTTAATCAAAAATTTGTTTGTGAATCACTAACTGATAACTACTTTTTTTCACCGAAATTATACCCCATATCCTTGAAAACACGTGATATCAACTTCTGGTATTGTTACTTACACGTAAAAGCTTTCTTATTATCTAGAAAATTAAGTTTTTTCTTTTTTCAACACTGTTTTACAAATTTAGAGGTGGTGAATTCGGTAATAAATGTTACATTCGTAATCTTAAATAAATAATATACTCAAACATGTAGGGCGAAATTAACGCTAACCACCGGCTACAGGTGGATCAAAAATTTCTTTATGAATTGCTGCCCGATGTCTACTTTTTTCACCGGAAATGTACCCCATATGCTTGAAAACACGTGGTTCCAAACTACGGTATTGTTAATTAAACGGGAAAGCTTTGATCTTTCCTAGAAGACTCATTTTTTTAACACTGCTTAAAAGTTTCAGTAGGTGAATTTGGCTACCAAATGCTTCATCTCAGAAAAAAGGGCATTTAAGCTAATTTCCCATATTTTTTTTTCTTTTTCGTTTTTAAAAGTTATGGCCGATAATGTTCAAAAACATGTAACTAATCTATAATAATTTCATCATTATGATTCCAAATATTTTTGAATTATTTGACTATTAAATGTTAATTAATAACCATAAATATTATTAGTTCAAAAACTCAAAACATAAATTTCGTTAGTTGAGAACGTTACATACACTATTTAAATTTTACATAAACCTGCCCCTAGTGATCGAGAAAATTGTTCTTCAATTTAGCGATGAACATTGTAGTATTTATCATACTTGAAGAAATACTTCAAAAAGCGTTTTACAAATAATATGAATAGGTTTTGAAAAAGTAGTCAAACATGTTTTCGAGAGTGGTCACTGTTAACGTTGCAACTACTAACCACTGCTCGATAACAAAATTTCATAATTCTTCATTAAAGCAGAAGATATATCGTCGAAAATACTAAGGTGCTTATTGAATGATCAGTGTTCTATAGTTCGTTCATCAGGAGTTGGCACTTGACTCCGCCTTCATCACGTGGTATCGGATGATACTATTTCGCTATTTTGGGGAGAAGGATATGAATAAGGCTGCTATTTGGCGATCGTATGACAAAAATATTTATTTCGCAATCTTCATGAGCACATTTTGAACATGTGCATTTTATTTCATAAACTTGTTGATATTTCTCTCTTTCTACTGAATAGTTTGTTCTTTATGAGATATTTTGCTGGGAAAAAGTTTTTAAATATAAATTAGTTAGAATAACGAAAGGTATAATAGCTGATGATAAAGCGAAGCAAATGGCTGAAAAAGAATTCACTGTTTGTGCTTGGCCATCACCTTCTACATCAAAAAGCCTCCATAGACATATTTTTAGACATATATTTGCTACCACTTTTTTATTTTTACTAGATTTTTCTATTAAAGGGCTCTTTCGCAAACTGGTTTGCCTTCATAGTGGTCTGATTGGACTACCTATACAAAACCGTGTGGAGGCTATGCGCTCATTTTTTATATTATAACCGCCGTTGAACAGTCGACCCATTTTCTGGGTTTACGACTACTAATGGTCAACGCCGTAGCCTTGTAATTTTGAACCAATCCAGAAGACAAGGGTACTCAAGGATCGGTACCCCCAGAGGTTACTTTGCGCGCATTAAAGGTTACCTCGATTTCAAGCGGAGAAATGTTTTTCCGCTTACTCCCCCGCGCTGAAATGAACTCCGCATCTGAGGAAATGGAGCCAAGTGCCAACTCATGGTGAATGAACTATACCTAAGCGTTTTACGAGAGTCTCCTACAACTAAAAACCTCTCCACGGCTCTTTCTAGGTAATCCAATCAGACCACTAAGAAGGCAAACTTTTGCTTTACTTTATTTGAATACAACTGGGCACCTGGGCCGCGCAGCTGCCCCTATCCCATTCATCATGAAATTACAAAAATGAGTTAAAAACATTTTGAAAATAAGCAGTCGTTGTGGTAGCTAAGAAGGCAAACTAGTTTACGAAAGAGCCATTTAATAGAAAACCTAGTGAAAATAAGAAAATGGTAGCAAATATATGTCTAAAAATTTGTTTCATTTATGAATATGATTGGTTTGTCTTATTCACTTGCATACCAGCCAACTTTTAATCCCTTCCATTATGACTTTTCTCAGTGGTATTAAAATGGAACTAAAATTTCAATTTCTAACAAAGAAATACGTTGTATTTGAAAATGTGTCTTCATGTGTCTTGATTAGCATTAAGAGATTCAAATTTTGGATTGTTCTCCAAACAAAACTATAAGAACCATATTTCCCAAATAACTGCTACCTCCTCTATTTTGGGGGTCAGGAATCATAATGTGTCAAAAAAAGGTTTATTTATTTCAAAGAAAGTACATTTTTGTGTTTGATTTCGCAACTTAACACTCTCACGCCGGGAAAAGTGCAAATACTGGTACGGGAAAAGAGAAAATACTGGTAGAAGAACTATTTCAATAATAGATAATATTCGGGAGGAGTTAATCTATTCTCAACAATAACAATTCACTGTAAGGAAATTTATCACGGCGAAGAAGCAATTCAATATAAAAATTGCATCCGTTAAAAACAATTGGTAGTTATGGAGTTTTATTATTCCCGGAAAAAAACTAAAAATTGAAATTTAGTGTTACCAGTTTTTACTCCGGTGCACTGCCAAGATGAAACAATCTAGCGAGAACCACCGGTGGGTCAACCCGGCGTGAACGTGTTGAACTAACTACCATGATAGTAATACGTTAAATTAGTCATTTTTTTGAACAATTAAAAACAATTCAAGTCTGGACGCTTTTGTGTGAATGTATTTATCATTTTAATATTGTTGAAAATGTTTTCAGTACAATGAATCTTTTTTAGGATTTAATTTAACATTACACCTTAATAACAGTATTTCTTGACATCTTTGATAAAAAATTTTAATTTAAATTAACTTTAAACTTGTGAACTTAAATTTAATTAACTTTCAATTTTTTTGTACCATTTGTCCGAAAGAGCGCTAAGATAGCAAAATGAACACATTTAATAAAATCAATGTATTTGTCCCTTAAACGACTCGCTCTGTTTTTTTGAAACTTTCTTCTTGGCTGTATTTGGTAGCAATTATAATCCAAACTTTTTTTTAAACCAATAAAATTTGTTATCTGAACTAAAAAAAAAGTACTTGAAACTGTTTTTTTAAAATTAAGAAATTCCAAATAAGAGAGCTGTTTGTTAAAGACTACTGGTTTGAAAGCTAGTAACTCGGAAGTCCTAGCTTCCAGGAATTTTTAAATTGGTAACCAAATATCAATTTAAAATTACTAAATATGTTTACTTTCGTCCGCATTTAAAAACATTCCTACACAATTCTTAGGTTAGTTATAAATGCTTAAATTCTGTGTTTATAATTATGGACAGAATCATTCTAAATTAAATTTAATAAATTAATAAATGTAAAATCATTAAAATTGGCAATTTCTCTAATTATTCAAATAAAAGTTTTCCGATAGAAAGGCGCAATTTGGAAGGTATGACATTTTTCTTCCTTCCAAAATTTTTCAAAATCTTATTGGTAGCTTGGTAACATAATAATAATTTAGGTACGACGTTGCATTTTTCCGCTTCATTTGCTGTTATAGAATTTAATTTTTTAATGTTGAAAATTATACCAATTCGCAGAATAAACAAAAAATTACAGCCAGATATTTCAGTGAGAAACATTAATACTAATATTTTAACACGACATGTTGCGTGTGAAACGTGGGTACGCGACTTTGAAAATTGAAGCTCTCATTCTGGAAAATCTGACGTTACTCTATAACAATTACAGGTCGCAGGTTTCCTTTTTACGAAGACTTGTTCAGTGTCATTATATTTCGCACGAAACTACAATTTCATATTCAGTGCACGATTTTTGTCACATACTCTCTGTGAATATTACAGATTAAGTTCTTGACATTCAGGGGATTTATATACATTAATATCTTTCTTTAGGCAAGATTGTTTGACATATGTTGGTACGCACAATAATTATGATATAAATAGATCTTACATTTTAAGCGTCTTGAATATTTAAGCATTATTTTATTATCGAAATTATTACTTAAAAAGTGAAGTTTCATTTTTAAATTTAAAAGGTAAAATTTAAAAATATCTAAAAGCAATGGTACAAGCTGACCCCAAACTTATCTTCTTGCGGAGGCAGAACTGTTATTGTATAACAGCATGCATGTTATTGTGTAAACTGTTTATTGTATCACAACACAACTTTTCATCTTCTAAAACAATGTAAAAATACTAACGTTACTTACGAACTTCACGTTACCCAGTTCATAAACAAGCACGTAAAATGGTGTATATATAAAAAACTATGACCTGAAAAAGGTGGTAGTACATATTTGTTTAAACCAAGTCAGAGAATCCAACTGCTCCGTATTCGACAAAATCTGTTAAAAAACGGTAGAGAACGAACTAAAATTGGTAGTACAACAAAAGAGAACAAACTATAAGTTCAACACAACATAACTGTAATGCTTTAATGTAAAATTAAATTTCTGGTTGTCTGCTTCACGGTACCTGCCTCTTCAACTAAGGCAACGCCATAGGCAGCGAATGAATAAAGCCTGAGTTAAAAGTACAATAATGTGAATTATATACAACAAAAACAGGAAAAACTCCGAGTAATATGCAAGGAGTGATCAAATGAAAAGATATGAAACGACGTAAAAACGTTACAGTTAAATATTTGCATATTCCGCCATGGGAGAACGTAGCGAGACATCTCGGGATGCGATTAGAGTCTCTGACTGAGATGGGAGCATGCGCGGGCGCCCACATGCGCAGGAGAGAGCAGGGGCTCTTATCAAAAGCGGCGTCCAAATGATGCGGCAGTTTCGTATGAGGAGCAGAAACTCGAGAACAGAAAAACCATTAACTCCTATGTGTACTGTGAGACACTCCGACGCCTACACAGGTCCATCAAGAACAAAAGACCGGGGCTACTCACAGAGGGTGTGGTTCTGCTCCATGATAACGGGCGTCCACACGTCTCCAGAGTCACACACATGGAACTGGCCAAGTTCAAGTGGGAGGAGTTGGACCATCCTCCCTACAGTCCGGACATGTCACCCTGCAATTTCCATGTGTTTGGTCCTCTGAAGAAACACCTGAAAGGGAAGCGCTTCAACTCGGACGACGTACTCAAGGACGCTGTGAAGGACTGGGTCTCGTCACAGCCACAAGAATTCTGGGAACAAGGAATCCTGCGGCTTGTTCATCAGTAGGATCGTTGTGCTCAGGCCCATGGTGTATATTTTGAATGAAGTCTGAATTTGTACCCACCTCATACCCTCCAACTGCTACGGAATTTCCGTAGTTTCAGAAATCTTCTTTTCAGACGGTAGCAAAATTAATGTCTTAATATTTAAAAAAAATTAATTTTAGCGTAACTTGTCCACTATTACTTATAAAAGTGCAGGCCATATGGCTAGATTCTTAAGTTCTGATAAAAGTTTTATGAGAGATCCATTTGCTTTAAAAATTTCTACTTTGGTTCGCTACCACTAGAAAGAATTATTTTCAAAATCCTCATAAGTTGGAGGGTATGCCACCTTGTCGTTTCGTACCTTTTCATTTGATCACCCCTTGCAATATAATATGTATATACTAGAACGACAATTAAATATTTACAAGTAGTAGATCGAATGAGATAATACAAGGAAGTACAAGTTTGCAAATAATCAAAATCAATGACTAAAACCGGAATAGACTACATCATTCCTATGCCTCGCCTCCCCCCATATTGGGCTTCGCAGGTGACGGTTTAACTGTAACAAAGTTGCGCATCTCATAAGCATATCTGCCAACTGTTAATCCCTTCCATTATGATTTTTCCCAGTGGTATTAATATGGTATTAAAATTTCAATTTTAAGCAAAAAAAAAAAAATACGTCGTATTTGAAAAATCTTAAGCTGACAAACATGATAGTAACACATATTAATATATATGCTTAATTTTTTCAAGAATAGTGGTGATCAAAATCATTTAAAAATTAAGTTGATAAGAGAAAAATAGTTTATATTTACCACCACTTTAAATATAAAAATAAAATTTTACGCCAAATGCGTTAAAGATGGCAGGTATGCACAGGGGTGAAAGTGAGACGGAAAAGATGAAAGGCTGGTAGTAAAACCATTTCAGTTATAGCTAGTTTTGGGGAGGAGTTTACTTATTCTTTTTTTAAATTTTTTAACAATATCTACTTTATCTTGGAAAAGAAGCAGTTTTATATATATGCCAGAATTATAAAAGAAATCTTGATAGTTACAGATATTTCATTTTTTTCGAAAACAATGCTGGAATGAAATGTTGTACGTACCAGGTTTTTCTCTTTTCCGTCTTGCTATATAAGGGCTTTCACCCATGGGTATGCATAAGCTTTAGATTTATGTAGAATTAGTGATGAGTAAAAACATCACCTCTTTCATCAAAAAGCCCCCGCACGTATTTTATAAGTAGTCTGTTCAGACTATTTAAAAAAGTTAACCATATGTGTGCATGAACCAACATTCCATTTTAAAAGTAAATGAGAGAAATTCATTATATATATTTGAGAATTGAATCTGAAGTGGCTGACTAGTAAATAAGACAAACCAATCATATTGAAAAATTTAAAAAAAAAGACATATATTTGCTACCACTTTCTTATTTTTACTAGATTTTCTATTAAATAGTTTTCATCAACTGGTTTACCTTCATAGTGATCTGATCGGACTACTTATAAGAAACCGTGAGGAGGCCTTCCGTTAAGGGACGCGTTGGTAAAAACCCTTTAAATCAAATTTACTAAACCTAGAATCATACATTGAAAGACTTCCACCTAAAATTATTCATCCTCTGTCCGAAGAAAGTTGCAAACCTGCCAACTTTCACTCTTTTTGAGACAGGATTTTCCAAGCAGTAATAAAACAATTACCGAAAAACAATTTTACTCGAAAACAAATACTTTTTATACAGGCTGAAATTCGCTATCGTATATACTATTGTGCTTTTATATATTTGTTGTAATTATTTATATGTAGCGGTGGTTACACTCGTTTACAATTACCTTTTTTATTAACAGTTTTTAAGCTTTTTAAGATCGGGGAGAATCTTTCAAATAAGAAATGTTTAAATTTAACTTCCTCTGAATTTAACAAAAACAATTTTTCAAACCACCGATTCCAATTCAATGATACAGCAACTTCAAGATGAATGGAATACAGGCAGCTCCGAGGCCCCAGGAGCCCAGTAACACATGATTCCTAGTCCTAGTCTTTACAAAAACATTACTAGGATTTTTTTACGCTGATATTTATTTCTTTTAAAGCCATTTTTATTTGCTTTAGAAGAAATCTTTCGATTTTGGAGTGACTCACTCCCTAGCAGGCCAACTTGCTCCACTCTTTTAAAAAAATATATAAAGGTTCAGTTTAGTATTTTTCATTTTAAGTAATTTTCCCACCATTCATTATAAAATATTCAAAGTTTCATGTCAACGGCAACTTTATTGTTGCTTAAGTTTATAGACACTTTTAAAGAGTGGGAGTAATTATCTTTATTCTATAAATTTATTAAAACTTTTGAAGAAATCGGAGTCATTAGCATCCCTCCATTCCTATTGGTGGCCTAACGGAGCAATTACATCCAAACGAACATGTAGACGATTAACCTCTTCGAGACGGGCGAGTCATATATGCATAGTATAAAATACATCTCCGGTTCGTTTCGTAATTAAATGAAATGTAAGTTAAAATGTCATTTAAGCCTGCATGTTGCAACAAGTAGGCTAATGTCATTAATTTCTTATTTTTATAAGGAAATTTTAATTTCCTTAATAAGAACGGCATAAATTATGTTTTGCACAACCTTAATTTTTCTTTACGCATTTTGAATAAATTTTTTTATGGCACTCTTAATATTTTTTATGAATTGCATTTTTATTTTTGAGAAATGCACATCATTTACATAATAACCTCATCAGGACGTTCTTTTCATATTTTGCCTAAATAGCGTTTGTCATTCTATAGAAAACCGGCGTATATATATATATATATATATATATATATACAAGAAAAAACACGAAGAAAGTTATTTCTTCTTAGTAAAAGTATTTCCTTTTATTTTATTTTACTTTCTGTTTTTACGTGTTATTTTTACTTATTGTGTTCTATTTTATTTGTTGTAATTTTTGTAAAAAACTTTTCTGTGAGTGCTCCTTGCACGCTTTGGCTATATTGATACAATATCAGAAAGCACTCTTTCTTGCGGATATAATCGTGTGGGCTTATAAATAGATTATATCGTTTATTTTTCGGCTTTTTTAAATAATTTCATCCTTTTTTTTTTAAACAGTTGTTTATTATTTTTTTCATTATTATTTCCCCCCCCTTTTGCATATGTCTATAATTCTCTTTTGTTTTATCTTCATTTTGAACTTTTGTATATATATTATATATATATGTATAAATATATGTTTCAAGTGAATAGCTCATTTGAAACTGTTGCTTTTCAAGAATTTGAAATTTAAATAGTAGCTTGAAAATAGCTAGAAACATTTTTTAAAAAATTTTATTTTTGTACCTTACCGCCATTTCGTAATAACATTACAAAATAATGTATTAATGTGGTGTCTAACTTTAATTGATGCTATCAAAATACAGGGTGTTCCAAAATTATCTTTACATCACCTAGCTTGAAATTGATTACAGACTGGAAGTGCTTAGGGCCACCAATGGTGCGCATGTTGAAGTGTACTAAACAAAACTTTATTAGTTGCAGTAATACATGCAAAAGACAGAATATAAATATCTTGTTTATTTTCGAAGTTATGAATTTCTGAAGTTGTAAAGAGAATTTTGGAACACCCTGTATATTAGATAGTTGTAAGGGGACCATTATTTTTTGAAAGGGAACCATTTTATTATTTTTCAGAAATGTACTTTTACAAAATGAAACGAAAATTCAGCGTAGGAGGAAAATAATTAAATCTTAAATGTTGCAAATACTAAAAATTAAAACTTGATATTTCATTACAGAATCCTTCTGTTTTGGAGAGAGTCACTCCTACTGATGGCCTAACGGAGCAACTACATCCAAACGAACATACAGACGTTTGAAGCAATATATTAGCATACATTACGTCCATGATACGAAAAATATAGAGTCAGTAATTCAAAGGCTATTCTGAATGCTCGAAGCTCGAGACAATGTAGGACTTTAAAGCAATACTGGAAAGAGCTAGAACATCTAGAAATTTTACCAGCAATATTTTTGGTCTTATTGAAGAGTTCAGAAAGTAAATTAATATGGTCTAGCATGGAATTTAGAACGATGATAGAAAGATATATAAATACATATATAAAAACATAGAATTATTTTGAAATCTTCTTAAGTAGACAGAAGAAGCTCGTAAAATGATGAAATTTGTCTTGGAATCTTTGCTTTTTGAAGAAATAGAAAAATAGAACCATTGTAAAATGTAATCTGGAAAACAAAACATTGTATTTAAAATGTTGTTAAGTCATTACTTATATATTTATATATTGTTGCTCTCTATTCAGCTGTTGAAAGGATTTCATAAAAGTTACGGAGAAAAATCTCACTGTTTTAAATTTTAAAAATAGTTTTTAATTTCTTCGTAAATAGTTTTCTCTTTTGTCGTACTTTGATATTACTTTTGAGGGATTAAGTCAGCGACAGAGAAGAAAATTATAATACTCAAACTTTCTATTATGAATGCTCAGTTATTGTAAATAATGTCAAAATTTTATTAGAACATTCCATGAAAAAATTATTTATTTTTTCAAGCAAATATTTCCTTGCTTATGAACTATTTTATAGGTTCTATGTTAATAGATGTTTTATATTTAATTTTTTAATCGTTTATTATAAGTGTATTTTATACATAAAATTCCTTTTTATGCATTATATACCCACATTTTTCCTCGTAATTTTTTTGTACTCAGTAAATAAGTCACCTGTGTAGAATAATATTCAAGGATATGATCTTCATGTGAATATTTATGTTGAAATTAATTGTTGTAATTTAAAATTGAAAGTATTATTGTTTTAAAACAAATCACTATGGTAAATTGATATTGTTATTTATTAAGTCTCAAAGTTAGTCTGTTTGAATTTATTCTTATCATTGTTTTGTCTTGCTGTATTTCAAGAAATTCTTTCCAAACAATGAAAGTTTGAGTAATAAATGCAAAAATGACTCGTTTTTCTTTAAAAAGTACTATTAAATGCTTCCTTTTATTCAAATGTAAATTATAACTTAAATTTCTAAAATTACAGAAAAAATCAGATGAAGTTTCTAAAACTAAAATTAAGAATGACTTTTTAGAGCAAACTAAGCAATTGCATAAAATGTATTTTATAGCAAATTTTTGTTTTTAAAAGATATTATCATTTATTTATTTCCATTATATTGTGAATTCTCATGAATCATTATGGAAATATAAAATGAAACCAGTATTGAAATTTTTATGAATCTTCATGGAAATATAAAATGAAATCAGTATTGAACTTTTTATGAATCATCATGGAAATATAAAATGAAATCAATATTAAAATTTTATAAATCATTATAAGAAAATACAGAATCATTATTACAAATTAAATCAGTATTATAAGTTTTATGAATTATTATGATGAAAATATGGAATTCAATGTATGAACTATTATAATTCTATCATATAAATACTTATGAATCCTTATCTTCAGCAGTTGTATTAGTTATAGTTTAACAGACAATCCATCTCAGATTCAAAGTTTGTAAATACTATTCTTACAAATCTTCTCTTATAGGAAAAAAAATATTTCTATTCAAAAAATTTTAAGCGATAAGTATCTTTAGTCAATATTAGTTGATAATTGCATACGCAAATAAACTGATCAGGAAAACATCATACCTGAGCTTGAAAACGCTTCACAATAAGTTTAATGACATAGAGTACTAGTACTATCTTCGAAACTAACTATAAAATTTCCCACACATAGAAAAATTAATTTTCATTTCCCCAATTAAAATCTGTCTAAAAGATGCAATTAGTTTTGAAGGTGCACTTGTTATTTAACGCAAAGTATTTAGTAATTTAATTATTTCTTATCTTTTTTTATATTTAAGAGCTATGCTTTTGTATATGCTTTGCATTAAAGCTTGAAATATCTGATGAAAATTCTCATTTAGAAAATAATAACATTTCTTTGTAAAAATAGTAAAATTGTTCATAAAATAATTACTCTACTTACCCAAGGAAAAAGAAGAACTGTACAGCAAATAGTCATTATGGAACTAAGCTATAATTAGTTCATGAATGAATTTTATTTGAATATACATTCTTTATATGTGAGAATTAAAACTGTTTTTATTAATTTGAGTTTTATGCTTTAATCAATTGTTATATTTTTTGTAAATACATTGTAATAATTTAAAATAAAACAATATTTGAATTAAAATTAATAATTAATTTAATAATTGATGCCGATGATCCAGATAAGTGTCATTTTCAAAGTAGCTGTTATTAGGGCAGGACGAATAAAAATTAGTATCCAAACTATTGTATTATAGGTTTGTTTGAAGGCAATGATAATAATTCAGTGTTTTATTTTATTCCCAACTGTCTAATTAGAAATAAAAATCATGCAAGCATATAAATGTGAATTAGTAAATAATATAGTTAAAGTAAATGCAAAAACAATACTGTTACATTAAGCATGCTCAGACTGATGAGAAAAATTCTTTTTTTACACTGATTAATAAATACCCCTAAAAATGGCACTTACCTACTTCATCCACTAAGCTTTTCATCATTTATTAATTTTAAATTTTATACTTATCAATAACTTTGAAATAATAATTATCATTTAATTTCAGAAATTCTTAAATTTGTGGAGGTCTTATTTCTTATCATAATCTTTATTCTGGCATATACTTTTGCAAGTATCATTACTTTTTGCATAAAACGGCAAGTTTACAAAAAAAAAATTAAAACAAAATGCTTTATGTCGCTAAAAAGTTTGAACATAAGAACCCACTAGTTTGCATTATGTGTTGAACGATAAGTATTCTCTTAAATGTACTATAAACCTTTTTGTTGAAAAATACTTTCCGAAACTTCTAAATGTGTTATAACCTTCTATGTTAAAAATTTTTTTAACGTATTTAATGTTTATTTAATTTCTATTATTGATTGATTGATTAAAAAAATATAAACCAAGATTTTTGTTGCTTATTTCTGATTTAAAAAAAGAAGAAATTAGAGATTTCATTTAGGAATGAATAAAATCAAGAAATGACTTTACAAAAAAGTCCTAACCGTAATATGTTTCTTATAAGTGGAAATTTTATTTATATTTCTAACCGAGGTTGAACAGCCGATCCAATTTTCGTTGAGATCTTTTCGATTGAACTAACCCGTATTTGCATTACATTGTATTACATTGTACATTTTATAAGTAGTCCGATCAGACCACTATGAAGGTAAACCAGATTACGAAAGAGCCATTTAATAGAAAATCTATTAAAAATTTGAAAGTGGTAGCAAATATATGTCTAAAATTTTTTTTAATTTATTAATATGGTTTGTCTTATTTTCTTGTCTACCCCTGCAGATTCAATTCTCAAATATTTATGATAAATTTCTTTCAAGTACTTTTCAAATAGAATTTGGGTTTACTCGCGCAATTTGTTCGCTTTTTAAATAATCTGCGCAGACGACGTATAAAATCCCGTGTGGAGTCTTTCTGATGTAGGAGGTGATGTTCTAACCCATGATCCGTCTACCACTGAGGATACTTTATGTCAGCACTGTGGTCAGTGTGAGCCCTTTGTGGAATTCGTATTACATTCGAACCCGGTTTGCCTCATTGGGAGGCAAATCCCCTGAGCATCATGGACATTGCCTTGATTCCCTACCAGTTAAGCCTCCACACGGTCTTTTATAAGTAGTCCTCGCAGACTGTTTAAAAAGTGAACCAGTTGGGCGCATGAACCCAAAACCTTTTAAAAAATGAATTGAGAGAAATTTATCTTATATATTTGAGAATTGATTCTGTAGTGGTTGACAAGTGAATAAGGCAAGCCAATAATATTCATAAATAAAATAAATCTTTAATCATATATTTGCTACCACTTTCTTATTTTAACTATATTCTGTATTAAATGAATCGTTCGGTAAGTGGATATCGATCACCGTGATCTGATCCGACTACCTATAGAAAACCGTGTGGAGGCTTTCAGTTGTGCTTGGAATTCAATCTTAGATCCAGCCGAGAATTTCTTCCGCGTAAGAACACGCCCTATTGGAATACGGCAATGATGCTAATAGAGTTTTTATATAAAAAGTGGTTTGGAGGCAGTCATCGCCATTAGTGGTTGACAGTAGAACATATCTTCATTATTGTTCTTTTTGGCAGTTAACACTTTACCGACCGGTAGCGGTTCGAACATACTATGCCCTTTCACCGCCCGTTCAGCTGCAGATCGTCCGTAGTATTTTATTTAATTTAGTATTTTTCAGTTTAAGTCATTTTTTCACCGCTAAATATCAAAAATTATAAGTATCATGTGAAATGCAACGTTGCAGCAATATTCTGCTGGATACTATATTAATAAGTGGGCGTAACTATCCTTCTCTTACGAACTCTACTATATAATTTGCTACCACTTTATTAAAACTTTTCCAGAAAGCGGAGCAGTTGGCATCCCTGCATGCTGAATTGGTGGAAAACGTAGTCACCACAGATCGGTCAAAAGTCGATTAATCGACGACCGGTCGGTAAGCGCTGGGGAGCAAACGCTGAATAATCTACGGCCGGTCGGTATACGATGAGAACAAAACGTCGATTAATCGACGGCCGGTCGGTATGCGCTGAGAACAAAACATCGATTAATCGACGGCCGGTCGGTAAAGTGTTAATAAATGGATGAAACAGAATTCTTGTCTCCAGAAAATTAATATAAATCGTTTAGTGAAAAATTTATTTATTTAGCAGAATTGGTATGATAGATAATGGCCATTTTCAGCATCTAAACAAAAAAAAAAAGAAAATCCTCTAAAGGGATCAAATCGGAATACTGTCACGTGTAGAGATCATACAGTGAGAATATAACTTCTGACAGTTAGAAATTGAGACTGGGGAGGTCCGAAAGAGCACTCCCAGTCGTTACCAATTTGAACTTAAAATTGAACGCAACGATTCCTAACCATGATTGAAAGCCCATATATAACAAGACGGAAAAGAGAAAATACTGGTACGTAAGACAATTCATTTCAGCATTTTTTTCGAAAAAATAAAATATCTGTAACTATCAAGATTTCTTTTATAATTTATGCATATATATGAAACTGCTTCTGTTCCAAAAGAAAGTAGGGGCCTCCCTGTCAGAGCGGTATCGCCGGCCAAATGCTGTGCAAAGCGTGGAGGTAGCGGAATGTATTCTTCGTGATGTCCTTCTCTGAATTGTTCTGTCTTTCTACTAGACAAAGGCTTGTAAGCCTGCAAATGTATGTAATTTCAATAAAACAAATAAAAAGTAGACATTGTTGAAGAGTTTAAAAATGGAACAAGGAAATTCCTCTCAAAAACTAGCTATAACTGAAAAGATTTTACTACCAGCCTTTCCGCTTTTCTGTCTCGCTTTCACCCCTGTTCCTAACGGACGCAGGAGAAGCATGGGTAGGAGATCCAAAATTGGCGAATTATCAAAATATAACACAGCCAAATCAAAGCCAACCCCGCATTTCAATAATGGGTTTAAAAAATACCTTAGCGATCACGAGCAGCCAACAAATTTGAAAGAATTATTACAACCATGCAACTGAAACATTTAGCTGTTAGAAATTTAGAATAAAAAGTTATAAATAGATTTTTGTTTTCGATTAGGCGTGACAGTAAATTAATAAGTCTGCATTAGTAATGAAATAAAAAGTATCCGTTATGTTGATCTATAAAAAAATAATAACTATTTTATTTTCATTTTAAAAATTTAAGTATTTGATTTAATTTTAAATATTATTCGATTAATAAAAATAAGCTTAAAAATCAAAGACATTTTAAAGGATAGGAAATGAATATGTAATGTCAAATGTCTTATCACAAGTGGTAAGGAATGAAGCCTTATATCTGATGTAACTCTTAGTTCCGGAGAAAATTTTTGTAACAAGTTTAAATATGTGTGCACATGCTACTTTGCGCCATCTTTGCTGTGTATCCTCAACAAGCTTTCTTAAAGACTTTTCACCAATAAAAGTAAATAAGCCACAGTTTAAGTTCCTTACACTTGAGGCAAAGCTATAGTTTTAAACTGTATATGGCATATTGACGTAAAGATTTATCTGAGCTATAGAACGGAAAAATAACTAAAATATTTTAAAAGTTAATAATTTTTTTTCAAAAAAAATTGCCAATTTGGCGACATTTTTCCAATTAAAGGAAAATTATCAAAATGAATGCCAAATTTCGATTTTTTATATATTCGATTTTTTATATATGGATGTTTTATAAGTTCAGATAATGCAGTATTGGAATAAGTTTTTAAATATTAGAAAATTAGACCACAAATGCTTTACACTTTGTCAAAACTGTGATTTTTCTCCATTTTGCTCCATTTTCAGGATAAACATAGAAGACCCTGAATAAAGATTGGTTAAACATGACCTAATAATCACGAGCAATTGTTGCAAACTAACATCAGTTATGAAAATAGCATATTATTCGAAAAAAGACATAAATGATAAAAGTCCTACCGTTTCCATTTATAAAAAGAATCTTTTCCATTACAGTAAAATGAGGCGTGTACTTTCCTGGTCTGAACGTTTGGGCAGAATTAATACTATCACTATATTTAAATAATTTAAATAAATATATTGAAGGAACTGGCCATCTTAGAGAATTAGCTGTGCTCAGAAATATTGATAAAGGTTCTGTAAGAGGTCGAGTGGTCTAAAAAAATCCGGCCTTAGTCGCTACTTCAGTTAGCACGTTTAGCGCCGCGTCAGTCCTCGGTGGCTGACACTGGGCTTTCAATTTAGGCCGCGTCAGTCCTCGGTGGCTGACACTGGGCTTTCAATTTAGGCCGCGTCAACCACCGGTAGCTGACACTAAAATTACATTGAGGCTGCGTCTGCCACCGCTTGCTGACACTGACCTTTCACATAGGCCGCGAAAAACAGCCGACTGACAGCGTATAACATGACATAGAACTATAAAATTTACACTCTTTTATGGAATTGCTGAAAATTTCTTCAAATTTTGCTTAAATATTGTGATTCTGGGTTTGGTAAATTCAATTTAGTAGATTTTTATCACCACTATTTTTAAACAGATCGTTGGCATATATAATTCACCACTTTTTTCAGATATGCCACGCTAAAGATTTTTCAGATATACCATGCTAATATAAAAATTGCATCCGTTAAAAACAATTGGTAGTTAAGGATTATTCTTCTTCTTGGAAAAAGACTAAAAAATGAAATTTATTTGTTACCAGTTTTTACTCCGGTGCGCCGCCCGATGAGGCAATCTAGCATGACCCACCGGTGGTTCACCCCGGCGTGAACGTGTTAAACAATATATATATATATATTGGTTACTCTTTAAAAAAGTAGGCGTAACTATCCTTCTTTTTCGAATTTTACTATATAATTCGCTACCACTTTATTAAAACTATTGCACAAAGCGGAGCAGTTGTCCGTAGACTTGATAGTTTATAACAGCAAAGTATAACCAGGGATGCCAGCTGCTCCGCTTTCTGGAATAGTTTTAATAAAGTGGTAGCTAATTATATGGTAAAATTCGTTAGAGAAGGATATTTACGCCTACTTTTTAATATAGTAACCGGTAGATTGATGCTCTAACATTGCTTTTGATATGATACTTATAATTTTTGATATTTAGTGGTGAAAAAATTACTTAAAAGGAAAAATACTAAGCGTAAAGTAACTTAAATTTCGCTACCATTGGAAAATACTATTTTACAAAGCGGAGAAAGTTGGCATTTCTGTATAACCAGAGCTGTTAGCACTCCGGAAAAGAAAAAAAAAGCAATGGTAGCGAAATTGTTTAACAGTGGACTTGTTTTCAGTCGAAGTAAAGTTTCGCGAATACCAAGGCCATGGGTGAAAGCGAGACGGAAAAGTGGAAGAACTGGTAGTAAAACCATTTTAGTTTTAACTTTGCTTCGGGAGAAGTAAATCTATTCTCTTCTTCAAACTATTTTAACAATATCTACATACCTGCCAATTTTTACGCATTTGGCGTAAAATTTTATTTTTATATTTAAAGTGGTAGTAAATATGTACGATTTGTTTCTTTTATAAGCTTAACTTTTAAATGATTTTGATCACTACTATTCTTAAAAAAACTAAGTATATATAGTAATATGCGTTATCAGCATGGTTGTCAGCTTAATTTTTTTCAAATACAACGAATTTGTTTGCTTGAAAGTGAAATTTCATTCTCCTTTTAATACCACTTGTGAAAATCATATTGGAAGGTATTAAAAGTTGGCAGGTATGTATTTACTATTTCTCTGGAAAGAAGCATATGTTATGATTTTAAAAAAAAGATCTCGGTAGTTACAAAAATTTAATGTTTCTCAAAAAATATGTAATATATATATAGTGCCGGCCAGTTGACCGAGCGTATGAATGTTTCTTTCTCCATGTGTTCTATGTCCTTTCTCCTTTGTGTGTGAATGTGACTCGCCATATAAACGGGTTTGTGGTTGTGTGAAGTGGGCGACGCTGCTCCAACGACGTGACTTCACCACAGGTGCCCAATGGGTAACGAGAAGAGAGTAGCAGTTCTGCACTCCTGGCCAATGGGATAATACATTCCAAGTGCCCGCCATTAAAAATAAAAAAATAATATATATATAGTACGCAGAGATGCCAACTCTACAGGATTCTACAAAATATCTTAAAGATCGGTAAAGAATTATAAACTAAAATTTATTTGTAAATTTTCGGCTAATTTAGCGAACTTTTTAAAAGACTCAACACGGCTTAGTAGCGTATGACCTAATCATAGAAAAAAAAACAATAGATCAAATTTTAAAAACCAAAAATATTATACATTAAAAGATTACCACTCAAATAATCGGTGTGTCTTTATTATAATTATTTCAGAATTTATACAAATGATTTTCATACAGCTAAATAGCTGATTTGTTAACAGGACTGCCTGTTGTATATACATATCATCCCTTTCGCTCCGTACGGGACATGTGCTGTCCCAGTCTGGATGCTGGATATTGGGGTTATCTCGGCGTTTGGCGCGAAGCGCCACTAACCGATTCATCGATTCTGTTTTGTTGTATTCTGGGAGGTCCTATATATCTTTGAAGTTGTAGTATGTTGTAACAACAAGTCAAGTCCTTAAGGAGTAAATCTTTAGTTTTGAAGGGAAAATCATCTTTGGATTGGGGAGATCCCCTTGAGTAGAGTTGTATGATAAAGTTAATAGTATTTTGATAGTATGCAGTCTGAGCATAAAAAGGCGGTAATTGGGCTGAAATTCGAATTATCACTGATTATATCAATATCGAACAATTTATTGAAATCCGATGTGGTGCATGT